>NC_074670.1:77084119-77114119 GCF_029448725.1 Salvelinus fontinalis
TCCCATTGAGGAGTTGTTTCAGCATGGCGGTGGAAGGTTGTCACGCCTGCTCCCGCTCTCCCTCCCTAGCGCTCGAAGGCGCCAGACTCCCCAGCATCACGCACTCCAGCCACCATCAGTACGCACACCTGCTTTCCCCCTGTCACGTGCATCAGCAATTATTGGACTCATCTGGACTCAATTACCTGTGTCATTACCTCTGCTACTGGCTTTCTTGTTGGTGGTGACGTCGGGTCCGGGGGATTTGACTGTATTTTGACAGGTTCTTCATCTATTCCGGACAGTTGATCTATCATGCAGTACAGTAGTACAAAGAGGCCTATTTTTATTCCTCTGCATATGCAAAATATATTTACTGTATGTTTGCATTTTTACTGTATGTGTGCTTACAGTATGCTGTTTGACATGTATTGAGTTGAAATATAAAACGGACATTTTGGCATTTGTGTTTCTTTCTTGTTTGAGTACACACAAACAATATACAGTATAACAACAAAATATTAGTCTTTACACTGAAATAGGTTCTGATAGTAGTGTTTTGAATATGTCACATTAGTGTGATCTTGGTTGTCACTTAGTTAGATTCATTTGACGTGTGTGTGTGCGTGTGTGTGTGTGTCTGTCTGTCTGTCTCACTTTTATGCAGAGTTTCATTTTGAGCAGGGAGTACATGATTTTGATTGCTGTGTTTCATTTTGAAAAATGTCTGTGGGATTTGGGGAAATTGGCTAACTGTTTTGTGTTTCGTTTTTAGAGTTTTGAGTATCTGAGATATAGTGTGTTAACAATTGGGAAAAAATGTATGTATTCAGAACTTGCAAAAATGTAATAACTCTACATCAACACAAGTCAGACACATTGATATTAAAACATGATTTATCTGTGTGGTTTACTTTATTATTTTAAGAAAGACATAAAACATAATAGAATCTAGTAATAACAACTTATTTAATAAATGTTAGATTAACTTTAAAATAATTATAATTATAATAATCCTAACTTGTAAAAATCAATGACTTTAGATTGGCAGAATACACATAAATAAAGTTATATTTTCTCAATAACCTATTATTTGTTAAGAATACTCAAAAACATTAAGTGATAGATTAAGTGATCTGACACCTGAATGAGCACCACTTATATGATTTGAGTTCTAGAGGCAGTTGGAGATGGTTGAATAACCACTACTCAATTGCTTTAATGAGGTAGACAATTAATTTTTACAGCGTGTACTTGTGTGTGTGTTAGTGTATATGTGTGTGTGTGTGTGTGTGCATGAGTGCATGTGTGTGTGTGCGAGAGTATGTGTGTGTTAGTGTATGTATGTGTGTGTCCTGTTGATCAGAAAACAGGTCAACAGCTTCCACAGGGTTAATTGTGATAATTATTGTGTTATTGATCAAAATGAGATTAATACATAATTAATACTAATTAATACACGTATCCTGTGTTCCTATTTTAGTACTGATTTTATAATCTAGCGAATGTAGAAATGCAACAACTAAAATGAGTCAAATCAATATAATTAGTTATGGTTCCTCCTAAGACCTAGTAGTTATACACTTCTGTACACATGATTAATGCTGTTATGATGATTAAAGTCCTTCAGATACAACCAGCCTGCAGTGGAGGCAAGAGAGCATGAAACTAGTTGTGTTTGGATCATGTAGCATGAGCTGCTATAGAGATCTGGCAGGGTAAATGACTAAGACAGGTTAGCAGGGTTAAGATAGGTTAGCAGGGTTAAGATAGGTTAGCAGGGTAAAGGACTAAGATAGGTTAGCAGGGTAAAGGACTAAGATAGGTTAGCAGGGTAAAGGACTAAGATAGGTTAGCAGGGTAAAGGTTTAAGATAGGTTAGCAGGGTAAAGGACTAAGATAGGTTAGCAGGGTTAAGATAGGTTAGCAGGGTAAAGGACTAAGATAGGTTAGCAGGGTAAAGGACTAAGATAGGTTAGCAGGGTAAAGGACTAAGATAGGTTAGCAGGGTAAAGGACTAAGATAGGTTAGCAGGGTAAAGGACTAAGATAGGTTAGCAGGGTAAAGGTTTAAGATAGGTTAGCAGGGTAAAGGACTAAGATAGGTTAGCAGGGTTAAGATAGGTTAGCAGGGTAAAGGACTAAGATAGGTTAGCAGGGTTAAGATAGGTTAGCAGGGTAAAGGACTAAGATAGGTTAGCAGGGTTAAGATAGGTTAGCAGGGTAAAGGACTAAGATAGGTTAGCAGGGTAAAGGACTAAGATAGGTTAGCAGGGTAAAGGACTAAGATAGGTTAGCAGGGTAAAGGACTAAGATAGGTTAGCAGGGTTAAGATAGGTTAGCAGGGTAAAGGGCTAAGATAGGTTAGCAGGGTTAAGATAGGTTAGCAGGGTAAAGGACTAAGATAGGCTAGCAGGGTTAAGATAGGTTAGCAGGGTAAAGGACTAAGATAGGTTAGCAGGGTTAAGGACTAAGATAGGTTAGCAGGGTAAAGGACTAAGATAGGTTAGCAGGGTAAAGGACTAAGATAGGTTAGCAGGGTAAAGGACTAAGATAGGTTAGCAGGGTAATGGACTAAGATAGGTTAGCAGGGTTAAGATAGGTTAGCAGGGTAAAGGACTAAGATAGGTTAGCAGGGTAAAGGACTAAGATAGGTTAGCAGGGTAAAGGACTAAGATAGGTTAGCAGGGTAAAGGACTAAGATAGTTTAGCAGGTGTAAAGGTCTAAGACAGGTTAGCAGGTGTAAAGTTTAAGACATGTTAGCAGGGTAAATGGATAAGACAGGTTAGCAGGGTAAAGGTTTAAGATAGGTTAGCAGGGTAAAGGTTTAAGATAGGTTAGCAGGGTTAAGGTTTAAGATAGGTTAGCAGGGTAAAGGGTTAAGATAGGTTAGCAGGGTAAAGGACTAAGATAGGTTAGCAGGGTTAAGGGTTAAGATAGGTTAGCAGGGTAAAGGGTTAAGATAGGTTAGCAGGATAAAGGGTTAAGATGGGTTAGCAGGGTAAAGGACTAAGACAGGTTAGCAGGTGTAAAGTTTAAGACATGTTAGCAGGGTAAATGGATAAGACAGGTTAGCAGGGTAAAGATAGGTTAGCAGGGTAAAGGGTTAACCCATTACCCTGCTAACCTATCTTAACCCTGCTAACCTATCTTAATCCTTTAACCTGCTAACCTATCTTAACCCTGCTAACCTATCTTAAGATAGGTTAGGAAGAGTACAAGGTCAACTTGCTCGACATTCCTTTTAGCTCCTAGTTGGTGAAGACAGTAAAGGGTTAAATTGTCAGAATTGTTGAGTGTCTGTAGAAATAGATGACAACTCACAACAAGCCCTGCAACCCCATAAATTATCAACCCCAAGTCTTCCCCACCGTGTTACGGAGTGAAAAGTTTCCCTGACACGTGACAGTTCTGCCACATCAGTCTTACTGCCTTTATCCATATTTGATGTATTGTATGAATATACACTGTATGTATCATAGTATTTTAAACTTTTGGTAGTTATTTTGTCTGAGAGGAAGTGTACAAAATATACATTTACATACTGTATACAGTACAGGTTAATGTATATCTTTTGTTAGTGTATAAAACATCTATTATGGATTTGATTGGACTGGTTTGATGTTTCAAGATCAATGCATAATACATGTTTGATTTCATATAAGAGTAGAATCATGCTCTGTGATGTCTGACGTTGACTGAAGTAATCCAGGGAATATTTACGTGATTGACAGGGTTGATGATGAAGGCGAGTGTAATGATGGGTGTCTAGAGTTATGTTGAGACAGGAGAGTGGAGATGGATGTCTAGAATTGTGTTGAGACAGGAGAGTGGAGATGGGTGGGCACCATGCAACCGATGGGTGTCATGACTTGACGCAGGGAACTTCCAGAATAGTTAGAATTTCTTCTTCTACTGCGATCAAATGTCTGTCCTTGGTGCAGTGATGGGCCTTATATTGGTCAACCACAATCACAGACCATATAGACACGGATGAAGAGAGACATACCTGTGTTTATACCTTGTGGCATAGCATCACGTGCAACAGGCACCTCAACTCTTCCACCTCCATTCTGTCTGTCTGGGACCACATGACCAGCTAGATTTGGAGCTCAGAAATTGCTGCTGTGGATGTGATGATACCATGACAAGAGCGGGTGTGATTTACAACCCAAATGATGTAATAATTACAGGTTGACACAACCCGGGGAGCTAGTGAGCTGCTTTACAGACTGGAAGGGCCTGTTTCCTCACCTAACACCTGTTTGGTCTGCAGTTATAGGCTACAGAGTACTTGAGAAAAGGACAGCAGCTCTAACCAATTATAGGGTGCTGCCAGTCAGACCCAGATTGCAATTCATTGGTTTTAGGAATCAGAAGAAGAGACTTTAAAGATGCAGTCTCTAACTTTTTTGCTAACAATTTCAGCCAGTAGATTTGAAAGTGGAGCCAAAAGTAGTCCGTTTTTTTGTGTACTATGTTATCAGATTGTCTATGTCATCCCTTTCGTAAAATATGTTTTGTCCTGCATTTGTTGTTGTTGTTGTTGCAATCCATGCTATAATTTACAAATGTGTGGTGCTTAAGGTCCTGGAGCGTATATTTAATTACAGTATAATGAATGTAGAAAATAACAAATAAATATGCCACTCTGGATAAAAATCTGAAAAATCTATTCTATTTGATTGTGTGTGTGTGTAGCTAAGTCTTCCATCTCCACGGGAGCAGTGTGTTTAGTTGGCAATAAGCTGTAGTATAGAGTGTAGTTGTGATCAGACTAACACCATTCAGACTTATCTAAACATGTTCATCTCTGCCATTTAAAACAAACACGATCTGTCTGACAAACAGTCATTTTAGCTATCGCTTAAGCATACAGTACCGCATGTAACTGACATTTTGGATTGAGCCAGAATATCAGAACCAGATAGGCAAGTGTACTTAAAGTGCTATCTTCATGCAAGAAAGAGATATAAACATCAAATACTGTTTTGAATACAAACACAGATCTATTTCTCACTCTGACAAGTATGTCTCAGAACTTTCAGACATAATAAACCTGTATTTACTATCATTAGAATAACACTAATTGGACTAGAATAAATCACCCATAGCAACCCTTAGGAACCCTTGCTGCTGGAAAACTCTGTAGAACCAGACCTGTGGTTCCTTTAAACACACGGAAAGCCACAATTTTAAGTAAAGACTTTTGATTCTTTCTTTGCTTCTATTCTATTCCTATTCTATACTTATATTACAGTAATATAATATTATCCGTTCCTAATGTATCCATAGTCTAGGTCAAACAGGGTCCTAATGTTTCTTATACAGTAGCCTACTATTGGCCATGCCAGACCAAATACTTGTTTGCAATCACAACTCTGAGAAACAGACACTCTCACTTTTGGCTCAGACCTTGACTGACAGTTGATTCATTGAGGACGTTGTCTGTTTATAGCAGCAACAGTTTGCGTGGCTTTTAAGCAGACTTACCACTAATTAAGTCAATGCTACAAGACTTTTAGCCAAAGCCACTTTGTGCGTTATGTTCACTGTGGTGGGGTGTAAAAATACCACAGCTATTACTGTATCATATCTAGCTGATGATTAATAAACATTGATGAGAGCCTTCTCTTCCCCTGCCAACGCCTCTCCTGCAGACTCCACCGTTAAAGGAGCAATCTGGGATTTGAAAAACAACAAAGCGACCACACGTTTTTGTAATCAGCTGAGGGATGGGGCTGGAGAAATGTAACCACTCACAAATTCATAGACGGAGCTATGGTTGCAAGGACAGATCATCCATGAAATTGAATATTATTATTATTATTATAATATATTTTGAGTTCTGATAGGGTGTAGGACATTTGAACTAAGCTCAATAGGCGTTATTAGTTATATTATTCAAGAATAAATGTCTATATATCATTAATTTAAAAGACCAAAAATGTATTTACCAATCCCGGATTGCCCCTTTAAACTGACACTCTTCCCCATTAGCACTTCTTCCCTCCCTCCCTCCCTATCTAACAGACAGACAGACAGACAGACAGACAGACAGACAGACAGACAGAAGGACAGAAGGACAGACAGACAGCGAGAATCAACACTCGACAGCAGGTTTCCTCCGATGTGATCACACATCTCTTGGTTGTGTTCTGTTGCTGCATTACTATCTAAAGGGACCGGACTAGAAGGGCCTTGTCATATTCTATATCTTGTATATAGAGACCACTGACGATGATACTCATCCTTTCATGGATGTGTAAGACGGAAGACTAAATCTTAGGTCATTTTTTGATGATCTGACCTGACCGTTATCTAAAACAGGAAATCAAGAGAGAAGGAAAACAACTACTTGTACTCCTCTCAGATGGCCAATAGACTGTATAGGTCTACCCGTGATGGAGATTCAGGGTTAGGGTATATGCCTACCCATGATGGAGATTCAGGGTTAGGGTATAGGTCTACCCGTGATGGAGATTCAGAGTTAAGGTATAGGCCTACCCATGATGGAGACTCAGGGTTAGGGTATAGGCCTACCCATGATGGAGATTCAGGGGTTAGGGTATATGCCTACCCATGATGGAGATTCAGGGTTAGGGTATATGCCTACCCGTGATGGAGATTCAGGGTTAGGGTACAGGCCTACCCGTGATGGAGATTCAGGGTTAGGGTATAGGCCTACCCATGATGGAGATTCAGGGTTAGGGTATAGGCCTACCCATGATGGAGATTCAGGGTTAGGGTATATGCCTACCCATGATGGAGATTCAGGGTTAGGGTATATGCCTACCCATGATGGAGATTCAGGGTTAGGGTATAGGTCTACCCGTGATGGAGATTCAGGGTTAGGGTATATGCCTACCCGTGATGGAGATTCAGGGTTAGGGTACAGGCCTACCCGTGATGGAGATTCAGGGTTAGGGTATATGCCTACCCGTGATGGAGATTCAGGGTTAGGGTATAGGCCTACCCATGATGGAGATTCAGGGTTAGGGTATAGGCCTACCCATGATGGAGATTCAGGGTTAGGGTATATGCCTACCCGTGATGGAGATTCAGGGTTAGGGTATAGGCCTACCCATGATGGAAATTCAGGGTTAGGGTATATGCCTACCCATGATGGAGGCTCAGGGTTAGGGTATAGGCCTACCCATGATGGAGATTCAGGGTTAGGGTATATGCCTACCCATGATGGAGATTCAGAGTTAGGGTATAGGACTACCCATGATGGAGATTCAGGGTTAGGGTATAGGACTACCCATGATGGAGATTCAGGGTTAGGGTTGAGGTTTAGATTTAACATAAGCACAGCTGCACGCAGGCTGGAATGGAGCTCCACCTCTGTAAGGGTGAGAACGATGAGAGGGTGAGACAGGAGAGAGGGTGAGACAGGAGAGAGACAGGTGAGACAGGTGAGAGGGTGAGTCAGGTGAGAGGGTGAGTCAGGTGAAAGGGTGAGTCAGGTGAGAGGGTGAGACAGGAGAGAGGGTGAGACAGGAGAGAGGGTGAGACAGGAGAGCGGGTGAGACAGGAGAGGGGGTGAGACAGGAAAGAGGGAGAGACAGTAGAGAGGGTGAGCCAGGAGAGCAGGTGAGACAGGAGAGGGAGTGAGACAGGAGAGCGGGTGAGACAGGAGAGCAGGTGAGACAGGAGAGCAGGTGAGACAGGAGAGGGGGTGAGACAGGAGAGAGGGTGAGACAGGTGAGAGGGTGAGACAGGTGAGAGGGTGAGTCAGGTGAGAGGGTGAGTCAGGTCAGAGGGTGAGACAGAAGAGAGGGTGAGACAGGTGAGAGGGTGAGACAGGAGAGCGGGTGAGACAGGAGAGAGGGTGAGACAGGAGAGAGGGTGAGACAGGAAAGAGGGTGAGACAGGAGAGAGGGTGAGTCAGGTGAGAGGGTGAGTCAGGTGAGAGGGTGAGACAGGTGAGAGGGTGAGACGGGAGAGAGGGTGAGACAGGAGAGAGGGTGAGACAGGAGAGAGGGTGAGTCAGGTGAGAGGGTGAGACAGGAGAGTGGGTAAGTCAGGTGAGAGGGTGAGACAGGAGAGCGGGTGAGTCAGGTGAGAGGGTGAGACAGGAGAGCGGTTGAGTCAGGTGAGACAGGTGAGAGGGTGAGACAGGAGAGAGGGGGAGACAGGAGAGTGGGTGAGTCAGGTGAGAGGGTGAGACAGGTGAGAGGGTGAAACAGGAAATAGGGTGAGACAGGAGAGAGGGTGAGTCAGGTGAGAGGGTGAGTCAGGTGAGAGGGTGAGACAGGAGAGCGGGTGAGTCAGGTGAGAGGGTGAGTCAGGTGAAAGGGTGAGTCAGGTGAGAGGGTGAGACAGGAGAGCGGGTGAGACAGGAGAGAGGGTGAGACAGGAGAGGGGGTGAGACAGGAAAGAGGGAGAGACAGTAGAGAGGGTGAGCCAGGATAGCAGGTGAGACAGGAGAGGGGGTGAGACAGGAAAGAGGGAGAGACAGGAGAGCAGGTGAGACAGGAGAGCAGGTGAGACAGGAGAGGGGGTGAGACAGGAAAGAGGAAGAGACAGGAGAGAGGGTGAGACAGGTGAGAGGGTGAGTCAGGTGAGAGGGTGAGTCAGGTCAGAGGGTGAGACAGAAGAGAGGGTGAGACAGGTGAGAGGGTGAGACAGGAGAGCGGGTGAGACAGGAGAGAGGGTGAGACAGGTGAGAGGGTGAGACAGGAGAGCGGGTGAGACAGGAGAGAGGGTGAGATAGGAGAGAGGGTGAGACAGGAAATAGGGTGAGACAGGAGAGAGGGAGAGACAGTAGAGAGGGTGAGCCAGGAGAGCAGGTGAGACAGGAGAGGGAGTGAGACAGGAAAGAGGGAGAGACAGGAGAGCGGGTGAGACAGGAGAGCAGGTGAGACAGGAGAGGGGGTGAGACAGGAAATAGGAAGAGACAGGTGAGAGGGTGAGTCAGGTGAGAGGGTGAGACAGGTGAGAGGGTGAGACGGGAGAGAGGGTGAGACAGGAGAGCGGGTGAGTCAAGTGAGAGAGTGAGACAGGTGAGAGGGTGAGACAGGTGAGAGGGTAAGACAGGAGAGAGGTTGAGACAGGTGAGAGGGTGAGAGGGTGAGACAAGAGAGCGGGTGAGTCAGGTGAGAGGGTGAGACAGGTGAGACAGGAGAGAGGGTGAGAGTGTGAGACAGGAGAGAGGGTGAGTCAGGTGAGACAGGAGAGAGGGTGAGAGGGTGAGACAGGAGAGAGGGTGAGACCGGAGAGGGGTGAGACAGGAGAGAGGGTGAGAGGGTGAGACAGGAGAGAGGGTGAGACAGGAGAGCGGGTGAGTCAGGTGAGAGGGTGAGACAGGTGAGAGGGTGAGACAGGTGAGAGGGTGAGACAGGAGAGAGGGTGAGTCAGGAGATAGGGTGAGCCAGGAGAGAGGGTGAGACAGGTGAGAGGGTGAGACAGGTGAGAGGGTGAGACAGGAGAGAGGGTGAGACAGGAGAGAGGGTGAGAGGGTGAGACAGGAGAGGTGTGAGACAGGGGAGAGGGAGAGAGGGTGAGACAGGTGAGAGGGTGAGCCAGGAGAGAGGATGAGACAGGTGAGAGGGTGAGCCAGGAGAGAGGTGTGAGACAGGGGAGGTGTGAGACAGGGGAGAGGGTGAGAGGGTGAGACAGGTGAGAGGGTGAGCCAGGAGAGAGGGTGAGACAGGTGAGAGGGTGAGCCAGGAGAGAGGTGTGAGACAGGTGAGAGGGTGAGCCAGGAGAGAGGTGTGAGCCAGGAGAGAGGTGTGAGCCAGGAGAGAGGGTGAGACAGGTGAGAGGGTGAGACAGGTGAGAGGGTGAGCCAGGAGAGAGGTGTGAGCCAGGAGAGAGGGTGAGACAGGTGAGAGGGTGAGCCAGGAGAGAGGTGTGAGCCAGGAGAGAGGATGAGACAGGTGAGAGGGTGAGCCAGGAGAGAGGTGTGAGCCAGGAGAGAGGATGAGACAGGTGAGAGGGTGAGCCAGGAGAGAGGTGTGAGCCAGGAGAGAGGGTGAGACAGGAGACAGGGTGAGACAGGAGAGAGGTGTGAGCCAGGAGAGAGGATGAGACAGGTGAGAGGGTGAGCCAGGAGAGAGGTGTGAGCCAGGAGAGAGGGTGAGACAGGAGACAGGGTGAGACAGGAGAGAGGTGTAAGACAGGTTCTTGGTTGATTCACTGCAGGTGAAGGATGATGGTGTGAGTTCTGGTAAAGTTCTGAAGACAAGGTTCTCTACTGTGTTATTAATTCACAGACATACCACACACACAGACTACTGTAAGTTATTCATGGCTGTAGGCAGAGGCTTGTTCCACTGCTGTCTAGTCAGGCCTTTGTTGGGAAGAAGTCTTTGGTCTTTTTAGGTGGTATGATTGGGATAAAACACCACCTCATCATCACGTTGTGGTTTCTTTTTTATCAACGTTAAAATGTGAGGAGGGGTAAAAGCACCTAGCTATCTTAGATATGGAAAGAATTTGCATTTGCCCCAAGTGGGTATTGACTTAGAATGTTCAAAGTGGAGAGATCATGAGATATCGTGTGAGAGAGTTTTTTTTAGTATCTAACACTTGTTTCACAACGCTCACTAATTGCTGCTTTAAGCAGGCGAGGAGAGAACATTTTAATGTCAGGCCTGCAGGTTAAACCAACGTTCAACACCCTCAGCGTCCCAAATGGCACCCTATTATCTTTATAGTGCACTACTTCTGACTAGGACCTATAGGGCTCTGGTCAAAAGCAGTGGACTAGGGAATAGAGTGCCATTTTGGATGCACATATTGTTCCAAAGGATGAGCGCCTGCTATCCTTTAACCTATCTACAGTAGCTACCTTATCCCCTTTAACCTATCTACAGTAGTTACCTTATCCCCATTTAACCTATCTACAGTAGCTACCTTATCCCCCTTTAACCTATCTACAGTAGCTACCTTATCCCCATTTAACCTATCTACAGTAGTTACCTTATCCCCCTTTAACCTATCTACAGTGGCTACCTTATCCCCTTTAACCTATCTACAGTAGTTACCTTATCCCTTTTTAACCTATCTACAGTAGCTACCTTATCCCCCTTTAACCCATCTACAGTAGCTACCTTATCCCCATTTAACCTATCTACAGTGGCTACCTTGTCCCCCTTTAACCTATCTACAGTAGCTACCTTATCCCCTTTAACCTATCTACAGTAGTTACCTTATCCCTCTTTAACCTATCTACAGTAGTTACCTTATCCCTCTTTAACCTATCTACAGTAGCTACCTTATCCCCTTTAACCTATCTACAGTAGTTACCTTATCCCCATTTAACCTATCTACAGTAGCTACCTTATCCCCTTTAACCTATCTACAGTAGTTACCTTATCCCTCTTTAACCTATCTACAGTAGCTACCTTATCCCCATTTAACCTATCTACAGTAGCTACCTTATCCCCCTTTAACCTATCTACAGTAGCTACCTTATCCTCATTTAACCTATCTACAGTAGCTACCTTGTCCCCCTTTAACCTATCTACAGTAGCTACCTTATCCCCCTTTAACCTATCTACAGTAGCTATATCACCTTACCAGCAGCTCTGTGAATTCCACATGTCACAATGAGACTTAATACAGTGTTATTATTCTGTAATTATGTATAATGTTGTCTGATGAAAATGAACCCTTAAACATTGTAATTGCTGAAGGTAAATTGACACTGTAAGTCTTGGCTTTGAGTAAATTATCCTTTAGACTCATGTCTGAACCCATGATACACAGTAGAATGTAATAGAATATAAACTATTGGGAGTCAATATAGCTATTAATAATATTGGGATAATTTATTCAAAGCCCAGCTTTACCGTATCAATTCAGAGATTATAATGTTTAAGGGTTCATGTCAAAGGGTTAAATGTGGAATTATGTGGTGCTACAGTGTAAAGAGAGCTCCACAATAACATTACATTTACATTACATACATTACATAACACATCCCCAGCGGAGTGATTTCCAGAGCTTTTATGATATATTGATGATTTAGTTGGTAAGTAAATGAAGAACAAACTGAGATAATAATAGGCTCAAAACAAATCTCATTAAATAAGCAGAGAACAAATACCCAGAAGCCTATTGAAATCTCAATTAGCATTTTGGCATCATTTCACTATTCTTTCCCAGAAATGTAATCTACATCGTTTATACTCCGAGCATTGCTAATTAATTGTCCCTCTAAACAGGATGATTTTTATTCAAATGAGGAAAACTTCCTCCTTAGCACACCTATGCTGCGTGAGCTTCCTAATTAAAAGTGGAATCTTGTAAATTTTTACATCCGCAAGCAGTGGTTCTCTTACCAAATATTGAGCAAGGTAGCAGTGTGTTAATTAATGTTATAACGAGAGGAGACAACAAGTTCAACGTCAGCTCATTAGTGTCACGCCTGCTCCTGGGGCTCGAGGGCGCCAGGCTGCCCTGCATTACGCACTCCTGCCACCATTATTACGCACACCTGCCAGCATCATTACACACACCTGCCTTCCCTCGTCACGCGCATCAGCGATTATTGGACTCACCTGGACTCAATCACCTGTTTATTACCTCTCCTTTATTTGTCAGTTCCCCAGCTCTGTTCCCCGCTGCTGCATTGATTGTCATCTGTCTTTGTATACCCGTGTGCTGGCGCTGTTCCTGTCTTGTTGTATATTTTTATTTAACTAGGCAAGTCAGTTAAGAACCAATTCTTATTTACAATGACGGCCTGCACCGGCCAAATGACGCTGGGCCAATTGTGCGCCACCTTATGGGACTCCCAATCACGACCGGTTGTGATACAGCCTGGATTCAAACCAGGCTGTCTGTGGTGAACCCTCTAGCACTGAGACGCAGTGCCTTAGACCGCTGCGCTACTCGGGAGCCCAAAAGTAGGAGTGCTGATCTTGGATCAGGTCCCCTATCTTCATTTAATCTTATTCATTATGATCTAAAAGGCAAGACTGATCCCACACCAGCACTTTTACTCTGGGACTCTATGTGAATACAGGTCCAGAGATGGTCCCACCCCAAATGTGCATGTTAAGCAGCAGAAGGAGGTAGGATGTTCCCATCCCCAATGTGCATGTTAAGCAGCAGGAGGAGGAGGTAGGATGTTCCCAGCCACACATCCTGCAAATTAGCAGCTCCATTTCCATCCATTTCCCTCCCAGAGTTTGGACAGCAGATGACAGAGTGGAACGCCAGGGCCTAAAGAGGATGGCCACGGACGCAGTGGTTGAACAAGGATGGCCGCTTGTGCCGCCTCAGATTCAAAACAACCTAGGGGTGGTTATTACAAGGAAGGATTACCCAAATTCTCCCTGCATGCTCTGTTAAGTTTTCCCTTTGTCGTCTCTCCCCTCGTGACAGTCAGAAGCACTCTCAATATGGCCTCTTACGGGTTGTACAACTGACTGTATTAGGTCTATGTGACTCATTCCTATACCAGAACATTCTGACCCAGTTTACCACAGACATAATATGTTTAAGAACCTGGACACTGGTTTGATGTAACAGCTAGTTGTCTAAACATTTTTTGTGCAGACACATCAAACTCAACTCAAACATCTGTTGTGTAAAAAGCTGACTGTGAACCAGGCCATCAAGGATAATTAGTGTATAGTCACTTATCTTCAGTAGGCTACCAGACTTCATGTAGAACACAGAGTTAAATCGATGCATTTATAAAAGTTGTAATCATAAGCATATGTCCCGAAATCTGTTCTGTTATTTTGAGGCACGCTAATCACCAAGCAGAAAGCTACATTTCTATGGTCTCGTCTGTAAAAAAAACGTATGAATCTGGAAGGATTTCACAGCTAATAATTCATAAGCTCTTGCTAATCTCACTGTAGGAGTCTAATTAACGCATAATTAAAAGCATAATTCAGATAATTATAATTTCTCACGTTTTAAATGAGAGCGGCACAGAGCGCGTAGAGAAGAGAAGGATGGGTGTCTAGCCGAGCTGGAGCCAATTTATTGGGTGGGTGAAACAGATTCTAAAGTAAAAAGGGGTGGGAGGGTGAGGAAACAAGCTAGGATGTGTTTACCAGACAAGAAAAGCTCAAGAATACAAGGCCTGAACAGAGCAGACGTTTATTGTTTTAGAAGTGGATCCGTTGAAAAAAACTGCGTACTATGTACTCATCGTTGCATACTATTTAGTACGTACCATTTAGAAAAACGTATGCAGTTTGCCTGCAGTACATCACAGCTCCTGACTGCCTGAGTAGGTGGGGCGGCACCGAGTGCTGGTGGATTTTTCAAAATTCAACAGACATACATTGCATTAACCAGCCTGAAAATAGCTAATTACCAATTTGATGAATTTCTCTAAACTCTGAATAGAATTGGAATGGAATTATAGGCCTACTCAGGCTGGTTAAATTCAGACTATCACATTCAACCTATTAGAGTTATAGGCCTACTCAGGCTGGTTATAGGCAGACTATCACATTCAATCTAATGGAGTTATATGCCTACTCAGGCTGGTTATAGTCAGACTATCACATTCAACCTAATGGAGTTATAGTCCTACTCAGGCTGGTTATAGGCAGACTATCACATTCAACCTAATGGAGTTATATTCCTACTCAGGCTGGTTATAGGCAGACTATCACATTCAACCTAATGGAGTTATATGCCTACTCAGGCTGGTTATAGTCAGACTATCACATTCAACCTAATGGAGTTATAGTCCTACTCAGGCTGGTTATAGGCAGACTATCACATTCGACCGATACCGTAACCCATAGCCCATTTATCCTATTTAAAACGGACTGGAGACAGAAACAGATCATTTGGTTATATTTAAACACATTTATTAGTCAAACCAAAGTGCTGTAACATATATAAATTAAGTCAAATAGCCTAGTACACTTTTCAAATGTTCAAATCAAAAGGCTATTGCGCAGACAATCGTGGACAGTCAGGTGCATCGCAAATTCATTACTTCAGAACCGCTGGACAGTAACACGATAAACTAAAGCACTGATAATTGGGAACGAGATCAGAATGACTGCTAAGGCTTGATCCATAAATTAAATAATAAAATAGGTAGCCTAGCCTACATATGTTCAAATCAAAAGACCGGATTAACATGACATCATTAACACAGCCATATCCCGAGTCTCCGGTGCCAACACATTCAGAAATCAAAAGCTGGTGTAATTTTTACATTACCAGTCAAAGGTTTGGACACACCTACTCATTCGAGGGTTTTTCTTTATTTTTTATTATTTTCTACATTGTAGAATAATAGTGAAGACATCAAAACTATGAAATAACAAATATGGAATCATGTAGTAACCAAAAAAGTCTTAAACAAATCAAAATATATTTTATATTTGAGATTCTTCAAATAGCCACCCTTTGCTTTGATGACAGCTTTGCAACCTCGTGGCATTCTCTCAACCGTGGCATTCTCTCAACCGGGAATGCGGCAGGTAGCCCCGTGGTTAGAGCGTTGGACCTGTAACCGAAAGGTTGCAAGATTGAATCCCTGAGCTGAGAAGGTAAACAATCTGTCATTCTGCCCCTTAACAAGGCAGTTAACCCACTGTTCCTAGGCTGTCATTGAAAATAAGAATTTGTTCTTAACTGGCTTGCCTAGTTAAATAAAGGTAAAATAAAAAATGCTTTTCCAACAGTCTTGAAGGAGTTCCCACATATGCTGAGCACTTGTTGGCTGCTTTTCCTTCACTCTGCAGTCAATCAAACTGTCTCAATTGGGTTGAGGTCGGGTGATTGTGGAAGCCAGGTCATCTAATTCAGCACTCCATCACTCTCCTTCTTGGTCAAATAGTCCTTACACAGCCTGGAGGTGTGTTGGGTCATTGTCTTGTTGAAGAACAAATTATAATCCCACTAAGCACAAACCAGATGGGATGGCGTATAGCTGCAGAATGCAGTGGTAGCCATGCTGGTTAAGTGTTACTTGAATTCTAAATAAATAACTGACAGTGTCACCAGCAAAGCACCTTCACACGATCACACCTCCTCCTCCATGCTTCATGGTGGGAACCCCACATGCGGAGATCATCCATTCACATACTCTGCTTCTCACAAAGACACGGCGGTTGGAACCAAAAATCTCACATTTGAACTCATCAGACCAAATCCACAAGTCTAATGTCAATGTCTCATGTTTCTTGGCCCAAGCAAGTCTCTTCTTCTTATTGATGTCCTTTAGTAGTGGTTTCTTTGCAGCAATTCGACAATGAAGGCCTGATTCATGCAGTCTCCTCTGAACAGTCAATGCTGAGATGTGTCTGTTACTTGAACTCTGTGAAGAATTTATTTGGACTGCAATTTCTCTAATGAACTCTAATGAACTTATCCTCTGCAGCAGAGGTAACCCTGGGTCTTCCATTCCTGTGGCGGTCCTCATGAGAGCCAGTTTCATCATAGCTCTTGATGTTTTTTGAGACTGCACTTGAAGAAACTTGAAAAGTTCTTGACATTTTCCAGATTGACTGACCTTCATGTCTTAAAGTAATGATGGACTGTCATTTCTCTTTGCTTATTTGAGCTGTTCTTGCCATAATATGGACTTGGTCTTTTACCAAATAGGGATATCTTCTGTATACCATCTCTACCTTGTCACAAGACAACTGATTGGCTCGAACACATTAAGAAGGAAAGAAATTTCACGAATTAACTTTTAACAAGGCACACCTGTTAATTGGTTGAGAGAATGCCAAGAGTGTGCAAAGCTGTCATCGTGGCACAGGGTGGCTACTTTGAAGAATTTCAAATATAAAACACTTTTTTGGTTACTACATGATTCCATATGTGTTATTTCATAAAGAAAACCCCTTGAATGAGGAGGTGTGTCCAAACTTTTGACTGGTAGTGTAGTTTAACATTTCTGACGAAGACCAAGAGAACAATAAACACTTTTCAATGAGAAAACACAAATGCACTTTTAAAATAAATACTTGTTTTAAAAGATGTATCCTACGACGCAGTACTTGGGATTTTTTTAAGTAGAACAAAAACAATGTAGCCTACATTTAAACACCAACGCAGAAGCTTCGCTATTCGGCATCTTCCCAATTAAGTAGCCCAGTTATGTTTGGCTACTTGAAGAGAACAAGGGCCTGTCACTCGCAGCCCACTTCTTCCAATGCATTGTGGAACAGTGTGCATCTAATTCTGCTAGATGAAGAGTTGAGATGAGTACAACATCCTGCCAATTAAACCATCATTGATACAAAAAAAAATCACACTATAACATTTTTTTTTCTTCACATACTGAGAATGCGCCATGCGTGATTGCGTTGTTTCCTGCTATTTCGTTGATGTCAGTATCACATCCCCATTTCTAATTATCAGCTGTTGTCAAAGCCGAAATTAGTATGACATCCTGATATTTAAAGTATTCTCCATTTTTGAAATGTCGCATACTATTAAAACTGTATTTCTTTGCATACTCGAAGGGTCTACTATTTAGGTCTCCTGTAGCCTATGGGTATTGGGACTCAGTCAGTGTCTCGTCGCTGTTGAGGAGCTTCCGTTGTCAGGTCTATTCCATGCCTCTTCCGCTGTGCTGTGGTTGGTGCAAATGATCAGGATGACATTGTTTCAGCTTCTTCTCTTTATATTGTGCAGTATTAAAGTGCTACTTTTGTCATGAGGTGGAAAGGTGACAAAGTCTCGGGGTGGTAACGAGCAGGAAGCAGGATGCAGAGGCAGAACACAACATTTATTTTAAGGCTTGGTTTTCCATCATTCCATTTGAACACATTAATTTTCAGGCTTGGTTTTCCATCTTTCCATTTGAACACATTTATTTTAAGGCTTGGTTTTCCATCTTTCCATTTCAAAACATTCTAGTTTCGCCATTCTGTTAATTTGGTTTGTTTCCAAATGTTTAATAAACATAACATATCTGACTCTTTACTCTAAAAACCTTGCTAGTTAAAATCCTACAGACATACACACCATACAAAGAAACAAAGGGGAGACAGGAAGCGATGCAGCCCAAGAGAGAGGCATCCAGCTTCTCAAAGATCTCACTTCAGCCCAAACAACTCCATTAGCCATGTGCTTTTACCAAAATAAGTCATCACCTGCTCTGTCAAAAAAAAACTATGCTGCACCATGCCTCTAGACTGCATTCACTTCCTGTGGGCAGCCGCCACTAAACTCAAAACGGGGGGGGGGGGGGGGGGGGGGGTTAAATAGATGCAGCTCAAGTCACATGACCAGGACATTAACCAATAGAAATGCTTGTTAGGTTGAACATGCAAATCAGTCACACCTGTGACACTTTCCGTATTAAACTTTCTTAAGATGTAGATGTTGGCTGTTTACATTCCAGATATAATGTGCATATGGCCCCTGATATATAGTGTGTATTATGTCATCGAAAGGTGTGGTGGTGTAATCGTCATCCCAACAGCTGTTCCCATGATGCACGGTGGCAGTCGTCCAAATCAATGATTTCACTTCCACCCTCAGCACAAAAATTAAATTCTGTATCACTCATCAGACGTGTGAAAAGGTACCAACCTCACTCAGCTGTCCTGTATCTCCAGATGCATCACGCACCACATGGACTGTGGGACACAGCCTGGATGAGTCACAAATGGCACTCTATTCCTTCTTTAGTGCACTACTATTGACCAGAGCCCGATACGCCATGGTCAAATGGAGTGCACTATAAAGGGAATAGGACGCCATTTGGGATATAGTTCCTGTCTGTCTGGAAGGACGTTGCAGCCGCCTCCTGTTTGTATGGGACCTTGGCGTTGTACTGTAACTCTCCCGCAGCACACAGTGTGGTTAAATAATTTATTTAATACATTTCTCTCTGAAAATAACACATCTTCACAAACCTACCAGCAAAACGTTCATCTTTATCTCCATTCCAACTTATTGGTATGTATAAACACATCTACCTACTTAACCATATCTATACATAATTTACTATACCTTCACCTACCTAACTATGCCTTCCCCTGCCTAACTATACCTTCACCCACCTAACTATACCTCTACCTACCTAACTATACCACTACTACCTAACTATACCTCTACCTGCCTAACTATACATCTACCTGCCTAACTATACCTCTACTACCTAACTATACCACTACTACCTAACTATACCACTACTACCTAACTATACCTCTACCTACCTAACTATACCTCTACCTGCCTAACTATACCTTCACCCACCTAACTATACCTCTACCTACCTAACTATACCTCTACCTACCTAACTATACCTCTACCTGCCTAACTATACCACTACTGCCTAACTATACTTCTACTACCTAACTATACCTCTATCTACCTAACTATACATCTACCTGCCTAACTAACGTTAAACCTTCACCTGCCTAACTATACCTTCATCTTTATAACTATACCTCTACCTGCCTAAATACACCTTCAATCAATCAATCAATCAAATGTTTTATAAAGCCCTTTTTACATCAGCCGATGTCACAAAGTGCAATACTAAAACCCAGCCTAAAACCCCAAACAGCAAGCAATAAAGATGTAGAAGCACAGTGGCTAGGAAAAACTCCATAGAAAGGCAGGAACCTAGGAAGAAACCTAGAGAGGAACCAGGCTCTGAAGGGTGGCAGTCCTCTTCTGGCTGTGCTGGGTGGAGATTATAACAGTACATGGCCAAGATGTTCAAACATTCATAGATGACCAGCGGGGTCAAATAATAATTATCACAGTGGTTGTAGAGAGTGCAACAGGTCAGCACATCAGGAGTAAATGTTAGTTGGCTTTTCATAGCCGAGCATTCAGAGTTAGAGACAGCAGGTGCGGTTGAGAGAGAGAGAGAGAGAGTCGAAACAGCAGGTTCGGGACAAGGTAGCACGCCCGGGGAACAGGTCAGGGTTCCATAGCCACAGGCAGAACAGTTGAAACTGGAGCAGCAGCACGACCAGGTGGACTGGGGACAGCAAGGAGTCATCAGGCCAGGTAGTCCTGAGGCATGGTCTTAGGGCTCAGGTCCTCTGAGAGAAGAGAGAAAAGAGAGAAAGAGAGAGAGAGATAGAAAGAGCATACTTAAATTCACACAGGACACCGGATAAGACAGGAGAAATACTCCAGATATAACAGACTGATCCTAGCCCCCCGACACATAAACTACTGCAGCATAAATACTGGAGGCGGAGACAGGAGGGGTCAGGAGACACTGTGGCCCGGGCAAGACCAACCAGGCAGGATATAACCCCATCCACTTTGCCAAAGCACAGCCCCCACACAAACCCGAGGGGTGTGCCAACCCGGACAGGTAGATCAAGTCAGTGACTCAACCTACTCAAGAGACACACCCCTCCTAGGGACGGCATTGAAGAGCACCTGTAGAGGCAGAGAATCCAAGTGGAGAGAAGGGAACCATCCAGGCAGAGACAGCAAGGGAGGTCTCTGCCCTTCACCTGCCTAACTATACCTTCACCTTCACCTGCCTAACTATACTTTCACCTGCCTAACTATACCTTCACCTGCCTAAATATATCTTCACTTTCCTAACTATACCTTCACCTTCACCTGCCTAACTATACCTTCACCTGCCTAACTATACCTTCACCTTCACCTGCCTAACTATACCTTCACCTGCCTAACTATACCACTACCTGCCTAACTATACCACTACCTGCCTAACTATACCTTCACCTGCCTAACTATACCTTGACCTTCACCTGCCTAACTATACCTTCACCTGCCTAACTATACCTTCACCTTCACCTGCCTAACTATACCTCCACCTGCCTAACTATATCTTCACCTGCCTAACTATACCTTCCCCTGCCTAACTATACCTTCACCTGCCTAACTATACCTTCACCTGCCTAACTATACCTCTACCTGCCTAACTATACCACTACCTGCCTAACTATAAATTCACCTGCCTAACTATACCTTCACCTGCCTAACTATACCTCTACCTGCCTAACTATACTTTCACCTGCCTAACTATACATCTACCTGCCTAACTATACCTTCACCTGCCTAACTATACCTTCACCTGCCTAACTATACCTCTACCTGCCTAACTATACCTCTACCTGCCTAACTATACCTTCACCTTCCTAACTATACCTATACCTGTCTAACTATACATCTACCTACCTAACTATACCTCTACCTGCCTAAGTAAATCTCTACCTGCCTAATTATACCTCTACCTGCCTAACTAACGTTAAACTTTCACCTGCCTAACTATACCTTCAACGGCCTAACTATATCTCTACCTGCCTAACTATACCTCTACCTACCTAACTATACCTCTACCTGCCTAACTATACCTCTACCTACCCAACTATGCCTTTACCTGTCTAACTTTACCTCTACCTGCCTAACTATGCCTTTACCTGTCTAACTTTACCTCTACCTGCCTAATTATGCCTTTACCTGTCTAACTATACCTCTACCTGCCTAACTATACCTCTACCTGCCTAACTAACGTTAAAACTTCACCTGCCTAACTTTACCTCTACCTGCCTAAGTAAATCTCTACCTGCCTAATTATACCTCTACCTGCCTAACTAACGTTTAACCTTCACCTGCCTAACTATACCTTCAACGGCCTAACTATACCTCTACCTGCCTAACTATACCTCTACCTACCTAACTATACCTCTACCTGCATAACTATACCTCTACCTACCTAACTATGCCTTTACTTGTCTAACTATACCTCTACCTGCCTAACTATACCTCTACCTGCCTAACTATGCCTTTACCTGTCTAACTATACCTCTACCTGCCTAACTATACCTCTACTTGCCTAACTATGCCTTTACCTGCCTAACTATACCTCTACCTGCCTAACTATGCCTTTACCTGCCTAACTATGCCTTTACCTGCCTAACTATACCTCTACCTGCCTAACTATACCTCTACCTGCCTAACTATGCCTTTACCTGCCTAACTATGCCTCTACCTACCTAACTATACCTCTACCTGCCTAACTATACCTCTACCTGCCTAACTATGCCTTTACTTGTCTAACTATACCTCTACCTACCTAACTATACCTCTACCTACCTAACTATACCTCTACCTGCCTAACTATACCTCTACCTGCCTAACTATGCCTTTACCTGCCTAACTATACCTCTACCTGCCTAACTATGCCTTTACCTGCCTAACTATGCCTTTACCTGCCTAACCATACCTCTACCTACCTAACTATACCTCTACCTGCCTAACTATACCTCTACCTACCTAACTATACCTCTACCTGCCTAACTATACCTCTACCTGCCTAACTATGCCTCTACCTGCCTAACTATACCTCTACCTAACTAACTATACCTTCACCTGCCTAACTATACCTCTACCTACGTAACTATACCTCTACCTACCTAACTATACCTCTACCTACCTAACTAACGTTAAACCTTCACCTGCCTAACTATACCTCTACCTGCCTAACTATACCTATACCTATACAAGCCAAACCATACCTTCACATGCCTATCTATTCTTTCACCTGCCTAACTATACCTCTACCTGCCTAACTATATCTTCACCTGCCTAACTATACCTCTACCTAACTAGCTATGTCTTCATCTGCCTAACTATACCTTCACCTGCCTAACTATACCACTACCTGTCTAATTATACCTCTACCTAACTAGCTATGTCTTCATCTGCCTAACTATACCTTCACCTGCCTAACTTTACCTCTACCTCTCAAACTATACCACTACCTACCTAACTATACCTCTACCTACCTAACTATACCTCTACCTACCTAACGATACCTCTACCTACCTAACTATACCTATACCTGCCTAACTATACCTCCTGCTGCCTAACTATACATCTACCTACCTAACTATACCTCTACCTACCTAACTATACCTCTACATACCTAACTATACCTATACCTACCTAACTATACCTCTACCTGCCTAACTAACGTTAAACCTTCACCTGCCTAACTATACCTCTATCTACCTAACTATACCTTTACCTACCTAACTATACCTCTACCTACCTAACTATACCTCTACCTACCTAACTATACCTCTACCTACCTCACTAACGTTAAACCTTCACCTGCCTAACTATACCTCCTGCTGCCTAACTATACATCTACCTACCTAACTATACCTCTACCTACCTAACTATACCTCTACATACCTAACTATACCTATACCTACCTAACTATACCTCTACCTACCTAACTAACGTTAAACCTTCACCTGCCTAACTATACCTCTATCTACCTAACTATAACTCTACCTACCTAACTATACCTCTACCTACCTAACTATACCTCTACCTGCCTAACTATACCTCTACTTACCTAACTATACCTCTACCTGCCTAACTATACCTCTACCTACCTAACTATACCTCTACCTACCTAACTATACCTCTACCTACCTAAGTATACATGTACCTGCCTAACTATACCTCTACCTGCCTAGCTATACCTCTACCTACCTAACTATACCTCTACCTGCCTAACTATACCTCTACCTGCCTAACTATACCTCTACCTGCCTAACTATACCTCTACCTGCCTAACTATACCTCTACCTGCCTAACTTTACCTCTACCTACCTAAGTATACATCTACCTACCTAACTATACCTTTACCTACCTAACTATACCTCTACCTACCTAAGTATACATCTACCTACCTAACTCTACCTCTACCTGCCTAACTATACCTCTACCTACCTAACTATACATCTACCTACCTAACTATACCTCTACCTACCTAACTGTACCTTCACATGCCTAAGTATACCTTCACCTGCCTAACTATACCTTCACCTTCCTAAGTATACATCTACCTGCCTAACTATACCTTCACCTGCCTAACTATACCTCTACCTACCTAAGTATACATGTACCTGCCTAACTATACCTCTACCTGCCTAACTATACCTCTACCTACCTAACTATACATCTACCTGCCTAACTAACGTTAAACCTTCACCTGCCTAACTATACCTGTACATGCCTAACTATACCTCTACCTACCTAACTATACCTCTACCTGCCTAACTATACCTCTTCACACCTAACTAAACTTTCACCTGCATAGATGTGTGGGTTGTATAATGTAGAGGGAAATATAACTTTTAAACTTTTTCTGAAACTCTCCTTCTATTGGCTTCAGAGCTGATACCAGTCTTATTACACGTCTTTTGTCTCTCCCTCCATCACACTTGGTGCCGCTCTGGAGGTGAGAGCTTCGCCACCTCAGGTGTGGAGACATTGTCGCTTTTTTCTGTATCACCCCCCCTTTTCCAAAACCAAACAAGTGTTCTGTATAACAAACGCTGCAAGCAAACTGTGAATTACAACAAGAAAAATAACGGAAGTTAAGTAGAATAGAGAAAGAAAGTTCTTGAACGTTTATGGATGTGTAACTGTCCTAATACAGACACCGTACATCTGAAATGTTGTATTATAAGTAGCAGGATACATTCTGTGCAGTCAGGCTTGTATTTTTTAATTGTCATTCTCTTCTACCTAGACAGGGGAAGAGTCGTGCCAAGAAACCCTGTGGCCTCTCTGACACATCTATCCTGGGGAACCAGTCGTAAGGTGGGGAGGTTGACCAGAAGAACACCCTGGAGCAGACCGGGAGTCTCAGAGTCCGCCTCTCCCCGCTGGCCTCTCCTGAGTCCAACCTGTAGCGGAGACGCCTCAGTCTGGCACGCAAGGAGGACCTGAAAGAGACCCTCCTCACCCTCCCTTGGGATCGGGAATGTTGGAATAGGAACATTTGGAAGCTACTGGAAGTCTGAGTCCCGATGATGTTCCCTGATGAATACGTCTCCCCCAGGGGATCCTGACGGGAACTGTGTCCTCCTCCTGGGTCCAACAGACATTCCCTGGCCTCCTGGCCATCCTCCAGGTCTCTTGTCTCACAGATGATTATGGATGCAAGACCATCCTCCAAGTCCCTTGTCTCACAGATGATTTAGGATGCAGGACCATCCTCCAGGTCTCCAGTCTCACAAGTGACGATGGATGCAGGGGAATATGATACTGGTCTGATGGTATTGCTAAAATCTGGGTTGGGAAAGAGGAGAGAGAGAAGGTGGAAGGGAAAAAGAGAGTTTTACACTTGTCTATTATCTGGATGTAATTCTGGTTATCTCTCTGTTTTCAGAGCTCAATAGCTTTAATGCAAAACACACTACACTACTGTCCCTCCTCATCCCCATCAAATGATATGGAAGTATACAATTACGAAAGTGTTCCAGCAAATGTTTTCAAAAAGACAAAACCATACAAGTACATCCTACCAGCAGTAGTGACGCAGTCTGGGCTGTCTGCTGACTCCTGAGGGCTTGCTGGTGCAGATGGTGGTGGAATTGAGTCCAGCACTCCAGAATTCTCCTCTCCACAAGATGGATGGATTGGCTCCCGATGCTTTACCACCGGCTGCACACACCATGGAGAGGGCCAGTCACTCACTACTCAACACACCAACCCCCAACACCATGGAGAGGGCCAGTCACTCACTACTCAACACACCAACCCCCAACACCATGGAGAGGGCCAGTCACTCACTACTCAACACACCAACCCCCAACGCCATGCAGAGGGCAAGTCACTCACTACTCAACACACCAACCCCCAACACCATGGAGAGGGCCAGTCACTCACTACTCAACACACCAACCCCCAACACCATGGAGAGGGCCAGTCACTCACTACTCAACACACCAACCCCCAACACCATGGAGAGGGCCAGTCACTCACTACTCAACACACCAACCCCCAACACCATGGAGAGGGCCAGTCACTCAGTACTCAACACCAACTCCCAACACCGTTCTATTATATTCTAGAACTGCTGTCAAGTTCCTGCCTTAAAGGACTGACCTGAACAGAAGGTGGTGAGGTGTGTGTCACTCTCCCAGCTGATGTGGCTCTTCATGCAGATGGAGGAGGCTTGGTGAGGGATTGGGAGTGAGGCTTGGTGAGGGATTGGGAGTGGGAGGGAAGGTTGGAGGTTTCGGAGAGGCTTGTGGAGTAGGAGAGAAGGGTACAGGGTTGGGAGTGGGTCTGGGTCTGGGTGAGAGGTTGGCCGTGGGATGGAAGGCTGCTAGGATCTCTGTACAGCCTGAAAGACACTTCCACGTCCTCACGCTTCTTTGGCTTCTTGCTCGGCACAGAATTGAGGACAAACCACCTGCAAAAAAAACATATAAATGTGTTTCTTCCTATTCTTTTGTGAGTAGTTCACAGATCACAACTTTAATTGTGTTTTTGCATGAGCTATATAAATATGATCTCTACAGTATACAGAATGCCACCAGATGGGGTGCATCATACACAGTACATCCTGTACATTACATCATATACATTACATCCTGTACATTACATCATATACATTACATCCTGTACATTACATCATATACATTACATCCTGTACATTACATCATATACATTACATCCTGTACATTACATCATATACATTACATCCTGTACATTACATCCTGTACATTACATCATATACATTACATCCTGTACATTACATCATATACAGTACATCCTGTACATTACATCATATACATTACATCCTGTACATTACATCATATACATTACATCCTGTAAATTACATCATATACAGTACATCCTGTACATTACATCATATACATTACATCCTGTACATTACATCATATACAGTACATTACATCCTGTACATTACATCATATACAGTACATTACATCCTGTACATTACATCATATACAGTACATCCTGTACATTACATCATACACAGTACATCCTGTACATTACATCCTGTACATTACATCATATACAGTACATCCTGTACATTACATCATATACAGTACATCCTGTACATTACATCCTGTACATTACATCATATACAGTACATCCTGTACATTACATCCTGTACATTACATCATATACAGTACATCCTGTACATTACATCCTGTACATTACATCATACACAGTACATTACATCCTGTACACTACATCCTGTACATTACATCATATACAGCACATCCTGTACATTACATCATATACATTACATTACATCCTGTACATTACATCATATACAGTACATTACATCCTGTACATTACATCATATACAGTACATCCTGTACATTACATCATATACATTACATTACATCCTGTACATTACATCATATACAGTACATTACATCCTGTACATTACATCATATACAGTACATCATATACATTACATTCTGTACATTACATCCTGTACATTACATCCTGTACATTACATAATATACATTACATCCTGTACATTACATCATGTACATTACATCCTGTACATTACATCATATACATTACATTACATCCTGTACATTACATCATGTACATTACATCCTGTACATTACATCATATACATTACATCCTGTACATTACATCCTGTACATTACATCCTGTACATTACATTTCATATATTACTAGTCCTCTGTAGCTCAGTTGGTAGAATATGGCTCTTGCAATGGCAGGACAGTGGGTTCGATTCCCGGGACCACCTATATGTAAATAATTTATACACGCATGACTGTAAGTCGCCTTGGATAAAAGTGTCTGCTAAATGGCATATATTTACATTACATCAGTGGAAATCAGTTTTCCTCAACGTAACCTTAGTTCCCATCCTGCTTCTCGACAACATCCTCCAGCCTGAAGCTCACAGTACCCAGGAACTTATCAGGCAGAGCCAGTAGGGAGCGTCGGTGTTGGATGGTCAGGGTCAGGGCTGCGGCGGTGGCATCCCAGGGGGCCGAGGAGGGCAGGGGGAAGGTGAGCTCACAGTTCCAGTGGGGGGTCAGGGTATCGTGGATGACAGGGGTGGTGATTCTCCTCTGCCCCAGCTGGAGGATAGCGTAAGGGTTGCTGCCCCCTTGGAAGGACTTAGCTCTGAGGCCAGTGGCCCTCAACACAGTCACGGCCAGGTGGGAGGGGGGGACCTTCACTGTACCCTGAAGTTACTGCCAGATTGACCTGTTCTCTGCTACCCTCACTCTCCACCACAGGGCCTGATGACATCCTGCAGGGGATGAGGGTTAGAGTTAGGGTCAGGAACCCTACTGTGTGTACAGTATCTTATAACTCATCATTCCAAATGGTGAGTAAATCTGTGTAATTATTCTGTCCAGTCTTAGTTCTGTTTCCATACCTGTGTTTGACTCACACATCAGCCGATGCTGAATGACTCCGGAACTTTTCATAATTATCAGGAGTTAGTGATGTCATAGTGGATTCTCAATGGTTCTACCTGAGGCTCAACATTCTGTATTCAGTGAGTAATATGGATATTAATAGCTGTCTGCTCTCATACACACCATCCTAAGCCTGATATCTTTTGAATCGAAAGATAACAATCTCCAGCTCTTTTGAGTTCTGGTTAACCAGTTGCCACAACATTGTCTTGAACAACCTCTGAAAACATCACTTCAAAAACACCTACTGATTGAATTATGATTTCAGAAATGAGGTTGTAACGTGTAAACAATAATTAGTCATACCAGTTTCATGTCCATCTGTCTCTTAGCTAAATGGTGTAGCTACAAAAAGAAAGTTTAAACCTCACACTGCATCACACGAATACACTAATTAGTTGCTAGTGAAGCTGTTGCCAGAACGAGGCATTTTGGATATAACAGACGGGATACAGCAGAAAACTTTCCATCCTGTGTCACGGATGTTTGAAAACCTACAGTAGATTTGCTGATAGTTCAGTGGCTGTGTTTATGTGTTATCAGGAACAGTAATGAGGCTGGCCAGGCACTGCAATATTGCATACCTGATTAACCTTCCCAATCCTCCCGCTTATAAATGTGTCTTTGGTTCTGGAGGGTCAGTGTGATCTTATGTAGTAGTTGGCTCTGTATGTGGGACCAATCCAACCCCCCCACCCCACCCCTCCCCTCTCCTCCTGTCCCAGTCCTAATCTTGGAGCAGAGCACTGCCAAGCCAGGACACCGGAAGAACACTGGTCTGTTGTGGTTGGATGACGGCTCAATGCTCAAATTTCAGACCGCTATAGTAAGAAGAAAAAGCAAAATGAGCGTTTAGGCGCCAGTGTGAATTGCCTTTCGCACCAGACAGATTTTCGTCTCCCCATTATGGTTCCAGCTAGCATTCTTAGTGCTGCGCGTTGTGTGGATTGCACATGCTCCCCCCCGTTTAATGAGGCAGCATTAGCCAGAGAGAAGCAGTAATTAGAGCAAGCGTCAGAGACGAAGAGTCAGGGACAGATGGCATGCAAAGACAAGTCTCTCTACCCTTTCTCCTCAGACTTCTTGTCCCTCTCTCAGAGGGGAGACAGACGTGTCACTTGTCATTCTAACCTACAGTGTGTAATCATCTGTTGATAGTAATATAAGAATGTATGATGAGATGGTATGTGAGCAATTACTTGCTTGTCTTGTCTGTCATTTTACGCGATTAGCCTGTTCAAGAAGATTGACGTATTTGTAAGATCTAGCTCTATAGAAAATATCATTCTAATTGTCTACTTCATAGCCTTGTTGTTTTTATTAGGGTGCAGTCTGGGAATTCAACATTTCTAGCTGTAGTGAGGTGTTGATTGGCAGCGATCAAACATGAATTTTGAGAATACATTTACCAGTAGCTAAAAAAACAAAACAACAACACGTTTCTCCCAGGTGTTATTGACACTGATTCCTAATGAACAGAGTATCAGTCTGTGATTCAGGTTTCTTCACCGGTTCAGTTGAGGAAAGTCTCAGTAATACATGCTCTGTGATATTGCCTGTCCTCGCCTGACGCTATTGAACCCTGTTAGAGTCTCTAGTTTTGACTGTGCGTTATGAGCCGACCCGGGACCTTCCCTGCGTTCCAAATGCCACTGTATTCATAGGGTCCTGGTCAAAAGAAGTGCACTATGTAGGGAATAGGGGGCCATTTGGGCCACATCGCTGGGACACTTTAGCATGTGTTTTATTAGTGTATTGTTTATGGTAATTTATAGTTCATGTATTCAAATATTGCAACTTGTTCTCGGTTAGCCCCGTAGCACATTGAGTTAATTAGACTGTTAAGAATTGTGTTGGAGAAAAGAAG
>NC_074670.1:77116619-77146619 GCF_029448725.1 Salvelinus fontinalis
CTCAGTCCATGAAAAACATAGATACCTACAGTACTTACCATGCACCTACAGTACTTACCATGCACCTACAGTACTTACCATGCACCTACAGTACTTACCGTGCACCTACAGTACTTACCATGCACCTACAGTACTTACCATGCACCTACAGTACTTACCATGCACCTACAGTACTTACCATGCACCTACAGTACTTACCATGCACCTACAGTACTTACCATGCACCTACAGTACTTACCATGCACCTACAGTACTTACCATGCACCTACAGTACTTACCTACCAATACCAGCGTGTGATCATCAGCACCTGGGACTGCAGGAGATGTGTGTGGGTGTGGGTACCAGGAGGAGTGCCCATCACCCAGAGTGCCGTGCGGCAGCAGTGCCTGCCCAGCCCGCTCAGCTTTGGCACCTCAGCTGCCGGCCAGGCCTGCTGATGAAGAGGTGTGTGTGTGTGTTTGTGATGAAGAGAAGGTGTGTGTGTGTGTGTGATGAAGAGAAGCTGTGAGGGGAGTGTTAGTAGCTGATAATGAAGGTATCTTGTTGTCACCACAGATGACTTGCTCAGGGCCTTCCATTGGAAGAGTCTGCCTGCTGCAGAGCTCCCCCCTCCACCCTCCTCCACCACCCCAGGGCTTGGCACCTCTAGCAGGGACAGGAAGGTATTTGTACCATGCTCCCTTCAATCACCACCCAACGCCCATATCACGCTGTTCACTGCAAATGATAATATTTTGCCTGATGACTGATTTAGATTCTCCTTTTCTCCCCCGTGTTATTTCTTTCTACCTCTCTTGTGGATAATAAAATTCTGGTAGCAACAAACAAAACTTTCACTGTGAAAATGTAGCTCATTTGAACCCCATAATTCAACAGGGCAAATAAACATACAATAATAAAAAACAGGACGTCTATGTTTGTGCAATGTGTAATTAAGCCAGTTGATAGGATGATCCACTTTCAGGGACAAGATGACATCATTCACAAAGTCTGCCTGTTTAGGCCATTTCTGAAGGGATCAATGGAAGAGAACACGAGTCTGAATAGCAGAGTACTGTTTTTGGGGGGGGGGGGGGGGGATGATGACAATACAAAAGATTGATTGTCTGAAGTCTCAGATTGGGTCCAAATGAGAGTGCACCATAGTGTTCCCCAGTGTGCTGTAGTGTTCCCAGTGTTCCATAATGTTCCCCAGTGTGCTGTAGTGTTCCCAGTGTTCCATAATGTTCCCCAGTGTGCTGTAGTGTTCCCAGTGTTCCATAATGTTCCCCAGTGTGCTGTAGTGTTCCCAGTGTTCCATAATGTTCCCCAGTGTTCTGTAGTGTTCCCAGTGTTCCATAATGTTCCCCAGTGTGCTGTAATGTTCCCAGTGTTCCATAATGTTCCCCAGTGTGCTGTAGTGTTCCCAGTGTTCCATAATGTTCCCCAGTGTTCTGTAGTGTTCCCAGTGTTCCATAATGTTCCCCAGTGTTCTGTAGTGTTCCCAGTTTTCCATAGTGTTCCCAGTGTTCCGTAGTGTTCCTAGTGTTCCTTAGTGTTCCCCAGTGTTCCGTGGTGTTCCCAGTGTTCCGTAGTGGTCCTAGTGTTTTGTAGAGTTCCCAGTGTTCCATAATGTTCCCCAGTGTTCTGTAGTGTTCCACAGTGTATGTAGTGTTCCCAGTGTCCCATAGTGTTCCCAGTGTTACATAATGTTCCCCAGTGTTCTGTAGTTTTCCAAGTGTTCCATAATGTTCCCCAGTGTTCTGTAGTGTTCCCAGTGTTCCATAATGTTCCCCAGTGTGCTGCAGTGTTCCCAGTGTTCCATAATGTTCCCCAGTGTTCCGTAGTGTTCCCAGTGTTCCATAATGTTCCCCAGTGTTCTGTAGTGTTCCCAGTTTTCCATAGTGTTCCCAGTGTTCCGTAGTGTTCCTAGTGTTCCTTAGTGTTCCCCAGTGTTCCGTGGTGTTCCCAGTGTTCCGTAGTGGTCCTAGTGTTTTGTAGAGTTCCCAGTGTTCCATAATGTTCCCCAGTGTTCTGTAGTGTTCCACAGTGTTATGTAGTGTTCCCAGTGTCCCATAGTGTTCCCAGTGTTACATAATGTTCCCCAGTGTTCTGTAGTTTTCCAAGTGTTCCATAATGTTCCCCAGTGTTCTGTAGTGTTCCCAGTGTTCCATGGGGTTCCCAGTGTTCCGTAGTGTTCCCAATGTTCCGCAGTGTTCCCAGTGTTCCGTAGTGTTCCCAGTTTTCCGTAGTGTTCCCAGTGTTCTGTAATGTTCCACTGTGTTATGTAGTGTTCCCAGTATTATATAATGTTCCCCAGTGTTCTGTAGTTTTACAAGTGTTCCATAATGTTCCCCAGTGTTCTGTAGTGTTCCCAGTGTTCCATGGTGTTCCCAGTGTTCCGTAGTGTTCCCAGTGTTCCGTAGTGTTGTAAAGGCTGACGCTCTCCTCATCCTCGGACGAGGTGAGGAGAGAGGGATCTGAAGACCAAAACGCAGGCTTTGGGAAATAAGCCATCTTTATTATAACAACGATGATGGCAAACACGAAACGAAACAAACACTTTCCAAACTACAAAATAACAAAACGACGTTGACGAGACCTGAACATAAACTTACATAACTAAACATAAACTTACGTACAGGAAACAGACGACATCGAAACGAAACGAAACAAACAAACGCTACAGTCCAGTGTGGTACGAACAAACATACTGACACAGGAGACAATCACCCACAAACAAACAGTGAGAATGCCCTACCTAAATATGACTCCTAATTAGAGGCAAACGCAAACCACCTGCCTCTAATCAAGAGCCATACCAGGCAAACCGAAACCAACATAGAAACAGATAACATAGAATGCCCACCCAACCTCACGTCCTGACCAACTAACACACAAAAACTAACATAAATAGGTCAGGAACGTGACAAGTGTTCCCAGTGTTCCGTAGTGTTCCCAGTGTTCTGTAATGTTCCCAGTGTTCTGTAATGTTCCCAGTGTTCCATAGTGTTCCCAGTATTCTGTAGTGTTCCCATTGTTCTGTAGTGTATTGAGTATCCTGTAGTGTCCTCAGTGTTCCAAATTGTTCCCCTGTGTTCTGTTGTGTTCGATAGTGTTCCCAGTGTTCCATAATGTTGCTCAGTGTTCTGTAGTGTTCCTAGTGTTCCTTAGTGTTCCCCAGTGTTCCGTGGTGTTCCCAGTGTTCCGTAGTGATCCTAGTGTTTTGTAGAGTTCCCAGTGTTCCATAATGTTCCCCAGTGTTCTGTAGTGTTCCACAGTGTTATGTAGTGTTCCCAGTGTCACATAGTGTTCCCCAGTGTTCTGTAGTTTTCCTAGTGTTCCATAATGTTCCCCAGTATTCTGTAGTGTTCCCAGTGTTCCATGGTGTTCCCAGTGTTCCGTAGTGTTCCCAGTGTTCCGTAGTGTTCCCAGTGTTCCGTAGTGTTCCCAGTTTTCCGTAGTGTTCCCAGTGTTCTGTAATGTTCCCAGTGTTCCATAGTGTTCCCAGTGTTCCGTAGTGTTCCCAGTGGTCCGTACTGTTCCTCGTGTTCCTTAGTGTTCCCCAGTGTTCCGTGGTGTTCCCCAGTTTTCTGTAGTGTTGATAGTGTTTTGTTGTGTTCCCAATGTTCCATAATGTTCCCCAGTGTTCTGTAGTTTTCCAAGTGTTCCATAATGTTCCCCAGTGATCTGTAGTGTTCTCAGTGTTCCATAATGTTCCCCAGTGTGCTGTAGTGTTCCCATTGTTCCATAATGTTCCCCAGTGTTCTGTAGTGTTCCCAGTGTTCCATAATGTTCCCCAGTGTTCTGTAGTGTTCCCAGTGTTCCATAATGTTCCCCAGTGTGCTGCAGTGTTCCCAGTGTTCCATAATGTTCCCCAGTGTTCTGTAGTGTTCCCAGTGTTCCATAATGTTCCCCAGTGTTCTGTAGTGTTCCCAGTTTTCCAAAGTGTTCCCAGTGTTCCGTAGTGTTCCTTAGTGTTCCCCAGTGTTCCGTGGTGTTCCCAGTGTTCCGTAGTGGTCCTAGTGTTTTGTAGAGTTCCCAGTGTTCCATAATGTTTCCCAGTGTTCTGTAGTGTTCCACAGTGTTATGTAGTGTTCCCAGTGTCCCATAGTGTTCCCAGTGTTACAAAATGTTCCCCAGTGTTCTGTAGTTTTCCAAGTGTTCCATAATGTTCCCCAGTGTTCTGTAGTGTTCCCAGTGTTCCATGGTGTTCCCAGTGTTCCGTAGTGTTCCCAATGTTCCGCAGTGTTCCCAGTGTTCCATAGTGTTCCCAGTTTTCCGTAGTGTTCCCAGTGTTCTGTAATGTTCCACAGTGTTATGTAGTGTTCCCAGTATTATATCATGTTCCCCAGTGTTCTGTAGTTTTACAAGTGTTCCATAATGTTCCCCAGTGTTCTGTAGTGTTCCCAGTGTTTCATGGTGTTCCCAGTGTTCCGTAGTGTTCCCAGTGTTCCGTAGTGTTCCCAGTGTTCTGTAATGTTCCCAATGTTCTGTAATGTTCCCAGTGTTCCATAGTGTTCCCAGTATTCTGTAGTGTTCCCATTGTTCTGTAGTGTATCCAGTGTTCTGTAGTGTCCTCAGTGTTCCAAATTGTTCCCCTGTGTTCTGTTGTGTTCGATAGTGTACCCAGTGTTCCATAATGTTCCTCAGTGTTCTGTAGTGTTCCTAGTGTTCCTTAGTGTTCCCCAGTGTTCCGTGGTGTTCCCAGTGTTCTGTAGTGATCCTAGTGTTTTGTAGAGTTCCCAGTGTCACATAGTGTTCCCCAGTGTTCTGTAGTTTTCCTAGTGTTCCATAATGTTCCCCAGTGTTCTGTAGTGTTCCCAGTGTTCCATGGTGTTCCCAGTGTTCCGTAGTGTTCCCAGTGTTCCGTAGTGTTCCCAGTGTTCGGTAGTGTTCCCAGTTTTCCGTAGTGTTCCCAGTGTTCTGTAATGTTCCCAGTGTTCCATAGTGTTCCCAGTGTTCCGTATTGTTCCCAGTGTTCCGTACTGTTCCTCGTGTTCCTTAGTGTTCCCCAGTGTTCCGTGGTGTTCCCCAGTTTTCTGTAGTGTTGATAGTGTTTTGTTGTGTTCCCAATGTTCCATAATGTTCCCCAGTGTTCTGTAGTTTTCCAAGTGTTCCATAATGTTCCCCAGTGTTCTGTAGTGTTCCCAGTGTTCCATAATGTTCCCCAGTGTGCTGTAGTGTTTCCAGTGTTCCATAATGTTCCCCAGTGTTCTGTAGTGTTCCTAGTGTTCCATAATGTTCCCCAGTGTTCTGTAGTGTTCCCAGTTTTCCATAGTGTTCCCAGTGTTCCGTAGTGTTCCTAGTGTTCCTTTGTGTTCCCCAGTGTTCCGTGGTGTTCCCCAGTTTTCTGTAGTGTTGATAGTGTTTTGTTGTGTTCCCAATGTTCCATAATGTTCCCCAGTGTTCTGTAGTTTTCCAAGTGTTCCATAATGTTCCCCAGTGATCTGTAGTGTTCTCAGTGTTCCATAATGTTCCCCAGTGTGCTGTAGTGTTCCCATTGTTCCATAATGTTCCCCAGTGTTCTGTAGTGTTCCCAGTGTTCCATAATGTTCCCCAGTGTTCTGTAGTGTTCCCAGTGTTCCATAATGTTCCCCAGTGTGCTGCAGTGTTCCCAGTGTTCCATAATGTTCCCCAGTGTTCTGTAGTGTTCCCAGTGTTCCATAATGTTCCCCAGTGTTCTGTAGTGTTCCCAGTTTTCCAAAGTGTTCCCAGTGTTCCGTAGTGTTCCTTAGTGTTCCCCAGTGTTCCGTGGTGTTCCCAGTGTTCCGTAGTGGTCCTAGTGTTTTGTAGAGTTCCCAGTGTTCCATAATGTTTCCCAGTGTTCTGTAGTGTTCCACAGTGTTATGTAGTGTTCCCAGTGTCCCATAGTGTTCCCAGTGTTACAAAATGTTCCCCAGTGTTCTGTAGTTTTCCAAGTGTTCCATAATGTTCCCCAGTGTTCTGTAGTGTTCCCAGTGTTCCATGGTGTTCCCAGTGTTCCGTAGTGTTCCCAATGTTCCGCAGTGTTCCCAGTGTTCCATAGTGTTCCCAGTTTTCCGTAGTGTTCCCAGTGTTCTGTAATGTTCCACAGTGTTATGTAGTGTTCCCAGTATTATATCATGTTCCCCAGTGTTCTGTAGTTTTACAAGTGTTCCATAATGTTCCCCAGTGTTCTGTAGTGTTCCCAGTGTTTCATGGTGTTCCCAGTGTTCCGTAGTGTTCCCAGTGTTCCGTAGTGTTCCCAGTGTTCTGTAATGTTCCCAATGTTCTGTAATGTTCCCAGTGTTCCATAGTGTTCCCAGTATTCTGTAGTGTTCCCATTGTTCTGTAGTGTATCCAGTGTTCTGTAGTGTCCTCAGTGTTCCAAATTGTTCCCCTGTGTTCTGTTGTGTTCGATAGTGTACCCAGTGTTCCATAATGTTCCTCAGTGTTCTGTAGTGTTCCTAGTGTTCCTTAGTGTTCCCCAGTGTTCCGTGGTGTTCCCAGTGTTCTGTAGTGATCCTAGTGTTTTGTAGAGTTCCCAGTGTCACATAGTGTTCCCCAGTGTTCTGTAGTTTTCCTAGTGTTCCATAATGTTCCCCAGTGTTCTGTAGTGTTCCCAGTGTTCCATGGTGTTCCCAGTGTTCCGTAGTGTTCCCAGTGTTCCGTAGTGTTCCCAGTGTTCGGTAGTGTTCCCAGTTTTCCGTAGTGTTCCCAGTGTTCTGTAATGTTCCCAGTGTTCCATAGTGTTCCCAGTGTTCCGTATTGTTCCCAGTGTTCCGTACTGTTCCTCGTGTTCCTTAGTGTTCCCCAGTGTTCCGTGGTGTTCCCCAGTTTTCTGTAGTGTTGATAGTGTTTTGTTGTGTTCCCAATGTTCCATAATGTTCCCCAGTGTTCTGTAGTTTTCCAAGTGTTCCATAATGTTCCCCAGTGTTCTGTAGTGTTCCCAGTGTTCCATAATGTTCCCCAGTGTGCTGTAGTGTTTCCAGTGTTCCATAATGTTCCCCAGTGTTCTGTAGTGTTCCTAGTGTTCCATAATGTTCCCCAGTGTTCTGTAGTGTTCCCAGTTTTCCATAGTGTTCCCAGTGTTCCGTAGTGTTCCTAGTGTTCCTTTGTGTTCCCCAGTGTTCCGTGGTGTTCGCAGTGTTCCGTAGTGGTCCAAGTGTTTTGTAGAGTTCCCAGTGTCACATAGTGTTCCCCAGTGTTCTGTAGTTTTCCTAGTGTTCCATAATGTTCCCCAGTGTTCTGTAGTGTTCCCAGTGTTCCATGGTGTTCCCAGTGTTCCGTAGTGTTCCCAGTGTTCCGTAGTGTTCCCAGTGTTCGGTAGTGTTCCCAGTTTTCCGTAGTGTTCCCAGTGTTCTGTAATGTTCCCAGTGTTCCATAGTGTTCCCAGTGTTCCGTATTGTTCCCAGTGTTCCGTACTGTTCCTCGTGTTCCTTAGTGTTCCCCAGTGTTCCGTGGTGTTCCCCAGTTTTCTGTAGTGTTGATAGTGTTTTGTTGTGTTCCCAATGTTCCATAATGTACCCCAGTGTTCTGTAGTTTTCCAAGTGTTCCATAATGTTCCCCAGTGTTCTGTAGTGTTCCCAGTGTTCCATAATGTTCCCCAGTGTGCTGTAGTGTTTCCAGTGTTCCATAATGTTCCCCAGTGTTCTGTAGTGTTCCTAGTGTTCCATAATGTTCCCCAGTGTTCTGTAGTGTTCCCAGTTTTCCATAGTGTTCCCAGTGTTCCGTAGTGTTCCTAGTGTTCCTTTGTGTTCCCCAGTGTTCCGTGGTGTTCGCAGTGTTCCGTAGTGGTCCTAGTGTTTTGTAGAGTTCCCAGTGTTCCATAATGTTCCCCAGTGTTCTGTAGTGTTCCACAGTGTTATGTAGTGTTCCCAGTGTCCCATAGTGTTCCCAGTGTTACATAATGTTCCCCAGTGTTCTGTAGTTTTCCAAGTGTTCCATAATGTTCCCCAGTGTTTTGTAGTGTTCCCAGTGTTCCATGGGGTTCCCAGTGTTCCGTAGTGTTCCCAATGTTCCGTAGTGTTCCCAGTGTTCCGTAGTGTTCCCAGTTTTCCGTAGTGTTCCCAGTGTTCTGCAATGTTCCACAGTGTTATGTAGTGTTCCCAGTATTATATAATGTTCCCAAGTGTTCTGTAGTTTTACAAGTGTTCCATAATGTTCCCCAGTGTTCTGTAGTGTTCCCAGTGTTCCGTAGTGTTCCCAGTGTTCCGTAGTGTTTCCAGTGTTCTGTAATGTTCCCAGTGTTCTGTAATGTTCCCAGTGTTCCATAGTGTTCCCAGTATTCTGTAGTGTTCCCATTGTTCTGTAGTGTATTGAGTGTCCTGTAGTGTCCCCAGTGTTCCAAATTGTTCCCCTGTGTTCTGTTGTGTTCGATAGTGTTCCCAGTGTTCCATAATGTTCCCCAGTGTTCTGTAGTGTTCCTAGTGTTCCATAATGTTCCCCATTGTTCTGTAGTGTTCCCAGTTTTCCATAGTGTTCCCAGTGTTCCGTAGTGTTCCTAGTGTTCCTTTGTGTTCCCCAGTGTTCCGTGGTGTTCCCAGTGTTCCGCAGTGGTCCTAGTGTTTTGTAGAGTTCCCAGTGTTCCATAATGTTCCCCAGTGTTCTGTAGTGTTCCACAGTGTTATGTAGTGTTCCCAGTGTCCCATAGTGTTCCCAGTGTTACATAATGTTCCCCAGTGTTCTGTAGTTTTCCAAGTGTTCCATAATGTTCCCCAGTATTCTGTAGTGTTCCCAGTGTTCCATGGGGTTCCCAGTGTTCCGTAGTGTTCCCAATGTTCCGTAGTGTTCCCAGTGTTCCGTAGTGTTCCCAGTTTTCCGTAGTGTTCCCAGTGTTCTGTAATGTTCCACAGTGTTATGTAGTGTTCCCAGTATTATATAATGTTCCCAAGTGTTCTGTAGTTTTACAAGTGTTCCATAATGTTCCCCAGTGTTCTGTAGTGTTCCCAGTGTTCCGTAGTGTTCCCAGTGTTCCGTAGTGTTCCCAGTGTTCCGTAGTGTTTCCAGTGTTCTGTAATGTTCCCAGTGTTCTGTAATGTTCCCAGTGTTCCATAGTGTTCCCAGTATTCTGTAGTGTTCCCATTGTTCTGTAGTGTATTGAGTGTCCTGTAGTGTCCTCAGTATTCCAAATTGTTCCCCTGTGTTCTGTTGTGTTCGATAGTGTTCCCAGTGTTCCATAATGTTCCTCAGTGTTCTGTAGTGTTCCTGGTGTTCCGTAGTGTTCCCAGTTTTCCGTAGTGTTCCCAGTGTTCTGTAATGTTCCACAGTGTTATGTAGTGTTCCCAGTATTATATAATGTTCCCAAGTGTTCTGTAGTTTTACAAGTGTTCCATAATGTTCCCCAGTGTTCTGTAGTGTTCCACAGTGTTATATAGTGTTCCCAGTGTCACATAGTGTTCCCCAGTGTTCTGTAGTTTTCCTAGTGTTCCGTAATGTTCCCCAGTGTTCTGTAGTGTTCCCAGTGTTCCATGGTGTTCCCAATGTTCCGTAGTGTTCCCAGTGTTCCGTAGTGTTCCCAGTGTTCGGTAGTGTTCCCAGTTTTCCGTAGTGTTCCCAGTGTTCTGTAATGTTCCCAGTGTTCCATAGTGTTCCCAGTGTTCCGTAGTGTTCCCAGTGTTCCGTACTGTTCCTCGTGTTCCTTAGTGTTCCCCAGTGTTCCGTGGTGTTCCCCAGTTTTCTGTAGTGTTGATAGTGTTTTGTTGTGTTCCCAATGTTCCATAATGTTCCCCAGTGTTCTGTAGTATTCCCCAGTGTTATGTAGTGTTCCCAGTGTCCCATAGTGTTCCCAGTGTTCCATAAGGTTCCCCAATGTTCTCCAGTGTTCCCCAGTGTTATGTAGTGTTCCCAGTGTTCCATAATGTTCCCCAGTGTTCTGTAGTGTTCCCATTGTCCCATATTGATCCCCGTGTTCCAGAATGTTCCAAAATGTTCCTCAGTGTTCCTAGTGTTCTATAGTGTTCCCAGTGTTCCGTAGTGTTCCCAGTGTTCCGTAGTGTTCCCATTTTTCCTTAGGGTTTCCAGGGTTCTGTAATGTTCTCAGTGTTCCATAGTGTCCCCAGTGTTCCATAGTGGTCCCCAGTGTTCTGTAATGCCCCCAGTTTTCCGTAGTGTTCTGTAGTGTTCCCAGTGTTCCGTAAAGTTCCCAGTTTTCCGTAGTGTTCCCAGTGTTCCGTAGTGTTCCCAGTGTTCCGTAGTGTTCCCAATGTTCTGTAGTGGTCCTCGTGTTCCTTGGTGTTCCCCAGTGTTCCGTGGTGTTCCCAGAGTTTCGTAGTGTTCCCAGTTTTCCGTAGTGTTCCCAGTGTTCTGTAATGTTCCCAGTGTTCCATAGTGTTCCCAGTGTTCCGTAGTGCCCCCAGTGTTCCGTACTGTTCCTCGTGTTCCTTAGTGTTCCCCAGTGTTCCGTGGTGTTCCCAGTTTTCTGTAGTGTTCCTAGTGTTTTGTAGTGTTCCCGGTGTTCCATTATGTTCCCCATTGTTCTGTATTGTTCCCCAGTGTTATGTAGTGTTCCCAGTGTCCCATAGTGTTCCCAGGGTTCCATAATTTTCCCAGTGTCCCATAGTTTCCCCAGGGTTCTAAAATGTTCCCCAGTGTTCTGTAATTTTCCTAGATTTCCTTAATATTCCCCAGCGTTCCATAGTTTTCCCAGTATTCTATAGTTTTCCCAGTGTTACGTAGGGTTCCCAGTGTTCCGTAGTGTTCCCTGTGTTCCTTAGTGTTCCTAGTGTTTTGTAGTGTCCCCAGTGTTCAATAATGTTCCCCAGTGTACCGTAGTGTTCCCCAGTGTTATGTAGTGTTCCCAGTGTTCCATAACGTTCCCCAGTGTTCTGTAATTTTCCTAGATTTCTTTAATGTTCCCCAGCGTTCCGTAGTTTTCCCAGTGTTCCGTAGTGCCCCAGTGTTCCGTACTGTTCCTCATGTTCCTTAGTGTTCCCCCATGTTCCGTGGTGTTCCCAGTGCTCCGTACTGTTCCTCGTGTTCCTTAGTGTTCCCCAGTTTTCTGTAGTGTTCCCAGTGTTCTGTAATGTTCCCAGTGTTCCATAGTGTTCCCAGTGTTCCGTAGTGCCCCCAGTGTTCCGTACTGTTCCTCGTGTTCCTTAGTGGTCCACAGTGTTCCGTGGTGTTCCCAGTTTTCTGTAGTGTTCCTAGTGTTTTGTAGTGTTCCCGGTGTTCCATTATGTTCCCCATTGTTCTGTATTGTTCCCCAATGTTATGTAGTGTTCCCAGTGTCCCAAAGTGTTCCCAGTGTTCCATAATTTTCCGCGTGTCCCATAGTTTCCCCAGGATTCTAAAATGTTCCCCAGTGTTCTGTAATTTTCCTAGATTTCCTTAATGTTCCCCAGCGTTCCGTAGTTTTCCCAGTATTCCATAGGTTCCCAGTGTTACGTAGGGTTCCCAGTGTTCCGTAGTGTTCCCTGTGTTCCTTAGTGTTCCTAGTGTTTTGTAGTGTCCCCAGTGTTCCATAATGTTCCCCAGTGTACCGTAGTGTTCCCCAGTGTTATGTAGTGTTCCCAGTGTTCCATAACGTTCCCCAGTGTTCTGTAATTTTCCTAGATTTCTTTAATGTTCCCCAACGTTCCGTAGTTTTCCCAGTGTTCCGTAGTGCCCCAGTGTTCCGTACTGTTCCTCATGTTCCTTAGTGTTCCCCCGTGTTCCGTGGTGTTCCCAGTGCTCCGTACTGTTCCTCATGTTCCTTAGTGTTCCCCAGTTTTCTGTAGTGTTCCTAGTGTTTTGTAGTGGCCCCAGTGTTCATTAATGTTCCCCTGTGTTCCCCAGTGTTCTGTAGTGTTCCCAGTATCTCATAGTGTTCCCAGTGTTCCATAATGTTCCCCAGTGTTCTGTAGTGTTCCTAGTGTTCCATAGTGTTCCCTGTGTTCCGTAGTGTTCCCAGTGTTCCGTAGTGTTCCCAGTTTTCCGTAGTGTTCCAAGTGTTCTGTAATGTTCCCAGCGTTACGTAATATTCCCAGTGTTCCGTAGTGTTCTCAGTTTTCCGTAGTGTTCCTAGTGTTTTGTAGTGTTCCCAGTGTTCCACAATGTTCCCCAGTGTTCCCCAGTGTTCCCCAGTGTTATGAATTGTTCCCAGTTTTCCGCAGTGTTCCAAGTGTTCTGTAATGTTCACAGTTTTCCGTAGTGTTCCCAGTGTTCCGTAGTGTCCCCAGTGTTCCGTAGTGTCCCCAGTGTTCCTTAGTGTTCCCCAGTGTTCCGTAGTGCCCCCAGTTTTCCATAGTGTTCCATAGTGTTCCCAGTGTTCTGTAGTGTTCCCAGTGTTCTATAGTTTTCCAAGTGTTCCTTAGTGTTCCCCAGTGTTCCATAATGTTCCCCAGTGTTCCGTAGTGCCCCCATTTTTCCATAGTGCTCCGTAGTGTTCCCAGTGTTCCGTAGTGTTCCCAGTGTTCCCAGTGTTCTGTAGTGTTCCCAGTATTCCATAGTTTTCCCAGTGTTCGCAGTGTTCTGTAGTGTTCCAAGTGTTCCTTAGTGTTCCCCAGTGTTCCGTAATGTTCCCCAGTGTTCTGTGCTATTCCCATTGTTCCATAGTGTTCCTAGTGTTCCATAATGTTCCCCAGTGTTCCGTAGTGTTCTCAGTGTTTTATAGTGTTTCCAGTGTTCCGTGGTGTTCCCCAGTGTTCCATAATCTTCCCAGTGTTCCATAGTGTTCCCAGGTTTCCATAATGTTCCCAGTGTTCCATAGTGTTCCCAAGTATTCCATAGTGTTCCCCAGTGTTCCGTAATGTTCCCCAGTGTTCCATAGTGCTGCCAGTTTTCCATAGTGCTCCGTAGTGTTCCCAGTGTTACGTAATGTTCCCAGTTTTCCGTAGTGTTCCCAGTGTTCCGTATTGTTCCCAGTGTTCTGTAGTGGTCCTCGTGTTCCCTAGTGTTCCCCAGTGTTCCGTGGTGTTCCCAGAGTTCCGTAGTGTTCCCCAGTGTTCCATAATGTTCCCAGTGTTCCATAGTGTTCCCAGGTTTCCATAATGTTCCCCAGTGTTCCGTAGTGTTCCCAGGTGTCCATAATGTTCCCCAGTGTTCCATAGTGTTCCCAGTGTTCCATAATGTTCCTCAGTGTTCCATAATGTTTCTCAGTGTTCCGTAGTGTTTTCCATTGTTCAGTAGTGTTCCCAATGTTCGGTAGTGTTCCTAGTGTTCCGTAGTGTTCCCAGTGTTCCGTATTGTTCCCAGTATTCTGTAGTGATCCTCGTGTTCCTTAGTGTCCCTCAGTGTTCCGCGGTGTTCCCAGAGTTCCGTAGTGTTCCCAGTTTTCCGTAGTATTCCCAGTGTTCTGTAATGTTCCCAGTGTTCCATAGTGTTCCCAGTGTTCCGTAGTGCCCCCAGTGTTCCGTACTGTTCCTCGTGTTCCTCAGTGTTCCCCAGTGTCCGTGGTGTTCCCAGTTTTCTGTAGTGTTCCTAGTGTTTTGTAGTGTTCCCGGTGTTCCATTATGTTCCCCATTGTTCTGTAGTGTTCCCCAGTGTTATGTAGTGTTCCCAGTGTTCCACAATTTTCCCAGTGTCCCATAGTTTCCCCAATGTTCTAAAATGTTCCCCAGTGTTATGTAGTGTATCTAGTGTTCCGTGGTGTTCCCCAGTGTTCCGTAGTGTTCCCCAGTGTTATGTAGTGTTCCCAGTGTTCCATAACGTTCCCCAGTGTTCTGTAATTTTCCTAGATTTCTTTAATGTTCCCCAACGTTCCGTAGTTTTCCCAGTGTTCCGTAGTGCCCCCAGTGTTCCGTACTGTTCCTCGTGTTCCTTAGTGTTCCCCCGTGTTCCGTGGTGTTCCCAGTGCTCCGTACTGTTGCTCGTGTTCCTTAGTGTTCCCCAGTTTTCTGTAGTGTTCCCAGTGTCCCATAGTGTTCCCAGTGTTCAATAATGTTCCCCAGTGTTCTATAGTGTTCCTAGTGTTCCATAGTGTTCCCTGTGTTCCGTAGTGTTCCCTGTGTTCTGTAGTGTTCCCAGTTTTCCGTAGTGTTCCAAGTGTTCTGTAATGTTCCCAGTGTTCCGTAGTGTTCCGAGTGTTCCGTTGTGTTCTCAGTTTTCCGTAGTGTTCCTAGTGTTTTGTAGTGTTCCATAATGTTCCCCAGTGTTCTTTCGTGTTCCCCAGTGTTATTGGCCTCCCGGGTGGCGCAGTGGTCTAGGGCATCGCATCGCAGTGCTAGCTGCGCCACCAGAGTCTCTGGGTTCGCGCCCAGGCTGGGCTGGGTTCGCGCCCAGGCTCTGTCGCAGCCGGCCCGCAACCGGGAGGTCCGTGGGGCGACGCACAATTGGCATGGCGTCGTCCGGTTTAGGGAGGGTTTGGCCGGTAGGGATTTCCTTGTCTCAGTATGTAAAAAATGTGATAAAAATGTATGCACTCTACTGTAAGTCGCTCTGGATAAGAGCGTCTGCTAAATGACTAAAATGTAATGTAAAAAATGTTATGCAGTGTCCCATAGTGTTCCCAGTGTTCTATAGTGTGCTCCGTAGTGTTCCCAGTGTTCCGTAGTGTTCCCAGTGTTCTGTAGTGTTCCATAGTTTTCCCAGTGTTCTGTATTGTTCCAAGTGTTCCATAGTGTTCCCCAGTGTTCTGTAATGTTACCCTGTGTTCCATAATGTTCCCAGTTTTCCGTAGTGTTCCCAGTGTTCCATAGTGTTCAGAGTGTTGTGTAGTGTTCCCCAGTGTTCTGTAGTGTTCCCAGTGTTCCGTGGTGTTGTCAGTGTTGCGTAGTGTTCCCCTGTGTTCCATAATGTTCCCCACTGTTCAGTAGTGTTCTCAGTGTTTTATAGTGTTTCCAGTGTTCCGTAGTGTTCCCCAGTGTTCCATAATGTTCCCAGTGTTCCATAGTGTTCCCAGGTTTCCATAATGTTCCTCAGTGTTCCGTAGTGTTTTCCATTGTTCAGTAGTGTTCCCAATGTTCGGTAGTGTTCCTAGTGTTCCGTAGTGTTCCCAGTGTTCCGTATTGTTCCCAGTATTCTGTAGTGATCCTCGTGTTCCTTAGTGTCCCTCAGTGTTCCGCGGTGTTCCCTGAGTTCCGTAGTGTTTCCTTGTTTTCCGTAGTATTCCCAGTGTTCTGTAATGTTCCCAGTGTTCCATAGTGTTCCCAGTGTTCCGTAGTGCCCCCAGTGTTCCGTACTGTTCCTCGTGTTCCTCAGTGTTCCCCAGTGTCCGTGGTGTTCCCAGTTTTCTGTAGTGTTCCTAGTGTTTTGTAGTGTTCCCGGTGTTCCATTATGTTCCCCATTGTTCTGTAGTGTTCCCCAGTGTTATGTAGTGTTCCCAGTGTTCCACAATTTTCCCAGTGTCCCATAGTTTCCCCAGTGTTCTAAAATGTTCCCCAGTGTTATGTAGTGTATCTAGTGTTCCGTGGTGTTCCCAGTGTTCCGTAGTGTTCCCGAGTGTTATGTAGTGTTCCCAGTGTTCCATAACGTTCCCCAGTGTTCTGTAATTTTCCTAGAATTCCTTAATGTTCCCCAGCGTTCCGTTGTTTTCCCAGTATTCCATAGTTTTCCCAGTGTAACGTAGGGTTCCCAGTGTTCCGTAGTGTTCCCAGTGTTCCGTAGTGTTCCTAGTTTTTTGTAGTGTCCCCAGTGTTCCATAATGTTCCCCAGTGTTCCGTAGTGTTCCCCAGTGTTATGTAGTGTTCCCAGTGTTCCATAACGTTCCCCAGTGTTCTGTAATTTTCCTAGATTTCTTTAATGTTCCCCAACGTTCCGTAGTTTTCCCAGTGTTCCGTAGTGCCCCCAGTGTTCCGTACTGTTCCTCGTGTTCCTTAGTGTTCCCCAGTTTTCTGTAGTGTTCCCAGTGTCCCATAGTGTTCCCAGTGTTCAATAATGTTCCCCAGTGTTCTATAGTGTTCCTAGTGTTCCATAGTGTTCCCTGTGTTCCGTAGTGTTCCCTGTGTTCTGTAGTGTTCCCAGTTTTCCGTAGTGTTCCAAGTGTTCTGTAATGTTCCCAGTGTTCCGTAGTGTTCCCAGTGTTCCGTTGTGTTCTCAGTTTTCCGTAGTGTTCCTAGTGTTTTGTAGTGTTCCATAATGTTCCCCAGTGTTCTTTCGTGTTCCCCAGTGTTATTGGCCTCCCGGGTGGCGCAGTGGTCTAGGGCATCACATCGCAGTGCTAGCTGCGCCACCAGAGTCTCTGGGTTCGCGCCCAGGCTGGGCTGGGTTCGCGCCCAGGCTTTGTCGCAGCCGGCCCGCAACCGGGAGGTCCGTGGGGCGACGCACAATTGGCATGGCGTCGTCCGGTTTAGGGAGGGTTTGGCCGGTAGGGATTTCCTTGTCTCAGTATGTAAAAAATGTAATAAAAATGTATGCACTCTACTGTAAGTCGCTCTGGATAAGAGCGTCTGCTAAATGACTAAAATGTAATGTAAAAAATGTTATGCAGTGTCCCATTTTTTATTTATTTTTATTTATTTAACCTTTATTTAACCAGGTAGGCAAATTGAGAACACGTTCTCATTTACAATTGCGACCTGGCCAAGATAAAGCAAAGCAGTTCGACACATACAACAACACATAGTTACACATGGAGTAAAAACAAACATATAGTCAATAATACAGTGAAAAAATAAAAAAATAAGTCTATATACAATGTGAACAAGTGAGGTGAGATAAGGGAGGTGAAGGCAAACAGATATATGTATAAATAAATAAAAATATAAAAAGGCCATGGAGGCGAAGTGAGTACAACACAGCAAGTAAAATAAAAACTAAAAAAAAACACTGGAATGGTTGGTTTGCATTGGAAGAAAGTGCAAAGTAGAGACAGAAATAATGGGGTGCAAAGGAGCAAAATAAATTAATAAATAAATACAGTAGGTAAAGAGGTAGTTGTTTGGGCTAAATTGTAGATGGGTTATGTACAGGTGCAGTAATCTATGAGCTGCTCTGACAGCTGGTGCTTAAAGCTAGTGAGGGAGATAGGTGTTTCCAGTTTCAGAGATTTTTGTAGTTCGTTCCAGTCATTGGCAGCAGAGAACTGTAAGGAGAGGCGTCCAAAGGAAGAATTGGTTTTGGGGGTGACTAGAGAGATATACCTGCTGGAGCGCGTGCTACGGGTAGGTGCTGCTATGGTGACCAGCGAGCTGAGATAAGGGGGGACTTTACCTAGCAGGGTCTTGTAGATGACCTGGAACCAGTGGGTTTGGCGACGAGTATGAAGCGAGGGCCAGCCAACGAGAGTGTACAGGTCGCAGTGGTGGGTAGTATATGGGGCTTTGGTGACAAAACGGATGGCACTGTGATAGACTGCATCCAATTTATTGAGTAGGGTTTTGGAGGCTACTTTGTAAATGACATCACCGAAGTCGAGGATTGGTAGGATGGTCAGTTTTACAAGGGTATGTTTGGCAGCATGAGTAAAGGATGCTTTGTTGCGGAATAGGAAGCCAATTCTAGATTTGACTTTGGATTGGAGATGTTTGATGTGGGTCTGGAAGGAGAGTTTACAGTCTAACCAGACACCTAGGTATTTGTAGTTGTCCACATATTCTAAGTCAGAGCCGTCCAAAGTAGTGATGTTGGACAGGCGGGCAGGAGCAGGCAGCGATCGGTTGAAGAGCATGCATTTGGTTTTACTTGTATTTAAGAGCAGTTGGAGGCCACGGAAGGAGAGTTGTATGGCATTGAAGCTCGCCTGGAGGGTTGTTAACACAGTGTCAAAAGAAGGGCCAGAAGTATACAGAATAGTGTCGTCTGCGTAGAGGTGGATCAGAGAATCACCAGCAGCAAGAGCGACATCATTGATGTAAACAGAGAAGAGAGTCGGTCCAAGAATTGAACCCTGTGGCACCCCCATAGAGACTGCCAGAGGCCCGGACAACAGACCCTCCGATTTGACACACTGAACTCTATCAGAGAAGTAGTTGGTGAACCAGGCGAGGCAATCATTAGAGAAACCAAGGCTGTCGAGTCTGCCAATGAGGATGTGGTGATTGACAGAGTCAAAAGCCTTGGCCAGGTCAATGAATACGGCTGCACAGTATTGTTTCCTATCGATGGCGGTTACGATATCGTTTATGACCTTGAGCGTGGCTGAGGTGCACCCATGACCAGCTCTGAAACCAGATTGCATAGCGGAGAAGGTGTGGTGTGATTCGAAATGGTCGGTAATCTGTTTGTTGACTTGGCTTTCGAAGACCTTAGAAAGGCAGGGTAGGATAGATATAGGTCTGTAGCAGTTAGGGTCAAGGGTGTCCCCCCCTTTGAAGAGGGGGATAACCGCAGCTGCTTTCCAATCTTTGGGGATCTCAGACGACACGAAAGAGAGGTTGAAGAGGCTAGTAATAGGGGTGGCAACAATTTCAGCAGATAGTTTTAGAAAGAAAGGGTCCAGATTATCTAGCCCGGCTGATTTGTAAGGGTCCAGATTTTGCAGCTCATTAAGAACATCAGCTGACTGTATTTGGGAGAAAGAGAAATGGGGAAGGCTTGGGCGAGTAGCAGAGGGGAGGGCAGTGCTGTTGTCCGGGTAGGGGTAGCCAGGTGGAAAGCATGGCCAGCCGTAGAAAAATGCTTATTGAAATTCTCAATTATAGTGGATTTGTCGGTGGTGACAGTGTTTCCTATCTTCAGGGCGGTTGGAAGCTGGGAGGAGGTGTTCTTATTCTCCATGGACTTTACGGTGTCCCAGAACTTTTTTGAATTTGTGTTGCAGGAAGCAAATTTCTGCTTGAAAAAGCTAGCCTTGGCTGTTCTAACTGCCTGTGTATATTGGTTTCTGGCTTCCCTGAAAAGTTGCATATCACGGGGGCTGTTCGATGCTAATGCAGAACGCCATAGGATGTTTTTCTGTTGGTTAAGGGCAGTCAGGTCAGGAGAGAACCAAGGGCTACATCTGTTCCTGGTTCTAAATTTCTTGAATGGGGCATGCTTATTCAAGATGGTGAGGAAGGCATTTTAAAAAAATGACCAGGCATCCTCTACTGACGGGATGAGATCAATATCCTTCCAGGATACCCCGGCCAGGTCAATTAGGAAGGCCTGCTCGCTGAAGTGTTTCAGGGAGCGTTTGACAGTGATGAGTGGAGGTCGTTTGACCGCTGACCCATTACGGATGCAGGCAATGAGGCAGTGATCGCTGAGATCTTGGTTAAAAACAGCAGAGGTGTATTTGGAGGGCAAGTTTGTTAGGATGATATCTATGAGGGTACCCGTGTTTACGGAATTGGGGTGGTACCTGGTAGGTTCATTAATAATTTGTGTGAGATTGAGGGCATCAAGCTTAGATTGTAGGGTGGCTGGGGTGTTGAGCATGTTCAAATTTAGGTCGCCTAGCAGCACGAGCTCTGAAGATAGATGGGGGGCAATCAGTTCACATATAGTGTCCAGAGCACAGCTGGGGGCAGAGGGTGGTCTATAGCAGGCGGCAACGGTGAGAGACTTGTTTTTAGAGAGGTGGATTTTTAAAAGTAGAAGTTCAAATTGTTTGGGAACAGACCTGGATAGTATAACAGAACTCTGCAGGCAGTCTTTGCAGTAGATTGCAACACCGCCCCCTTTGGCCGTTCTATCTTGTCTGAAAATATTGTAATTGGGGATAAAAATGTCTGAATTTTTGGTGGTCTTTCTAAGCCAGGATTCAGACACGGCTAAAACATCCGGGTTGGTAGAGTGTGCTAAAGCAGTGAACAAAACAAACTTAGGGAGGAGGCTCCTAATGTTAACATGCATGAAGCCAAGGCTATTACGGTTACAGAAGTCATCAAAAGAGAGCGCCTGGGGAATAGGAGTGGAGCCTGGATTCACCTCTACATCACCAGAGGAACAGAGGAGAAGTAGGATAATGGTACGGCTAAAAGCTATGAGAATTGGTCGCCTAGAGCTACTAGAGCAGAGAGTAAAAGGAAGTTTCTGGGGGCGATAAAATAGTTTAAAGGAATAATGTACAGACAAAGGTATTGTAGGATGTGAATACAGTGGAGGTAAACCTAGGTATTGAGTGATGATGAGAGAGATCTTGTCTCTAGAAACATCATTGAAACCAGGTGATGTCATCGCATATGTGGGTGGTGGAACTGCAGGGTTGGATATGGTATAGAGAGCAGGGCTAGAATCTCTACAGTGAAATAAGCCAATAAACACTAACCAGAACAGCAATGGACAAGGCATATTTACATTAAGGAGAGGCAAGCTTAATCGAGTGATCAATAAGGGTCCAGTGAGTAGAGGTTGGTTGGGGTCGTGGCGATCCAGACAGCTGGTCGGGTATATGGCTATCGGTAGCAGCATAGGATGGAGGTCTGTTTGTAGATACCTCGTGCGTTTCCGTCGGTAGGTTCCGTGTAGTGGGGTTTTGTTCAGATAGCAGCCGATAAGACAGCTAACGATTAGCGGGCCTCAGATGAGCGTTCAGGTAACGCCGGGACGGAGGTGCCGGTTGGATAAATCCCTCGGGCAGATAACGTCGGCAGTCAGTCGTGAAGGCCCGGTGGGGTTCCGTATCTGCAGCAGCAACAAAGAAACGGGTCCGGATGGTGATGGAACTCCTCAGCTGGCTAGCTCCAGCATGATTTGAGTTAGCTCCGGGGTCGACGTAAGCCAATAGTCACACAGTATGCAGCTAGCTAGCTGCGAAATCAAGGTGCAAGTGTCCAGAGGCTGCGGTTGGAATCCGGGGAAACTGAGAGAAAAAAAGTCCCGGAATGCTCCGGTCCGAGTCGCGTTGCACAAAAGTGCCGGTAGATTATCGAGCTAAAGGAATAGCTGATGACCGCAAAACGTGGGCAGCTGAAACACCAACGCTAGCCAGCAAACCGGCTAATTTTGGGGCAGCTACAGATTAGCTTCTGGCTAGCTATCGGAGTAGCTTCTGGTTAGCTTTCAGGCTAGCTTCTGAATTAGCCCCTGGCTATCTTCCACGATGGATTTTCAGATTGAGGTAAATAATACTTATTGTAATTGGTGAAGCGGGTTGCAGGAAAGCTTTTGCAGGAAAGCTTTTGTAGTTGAGTTCTTGGATAATAAAATAAATAAAAGATATGTGAAGAGAAGGTGTAAATATATATATATACAGGACACGACAACACGGAAAAATACGTCTGAACTGCTAAGCCACCTTGGTATGCTGTGTTCCCAGTGTTCTATAGTGTGCTCCGTAGTGTTCCCAGTGTTCCGTAGTGTTCCCAGTGTTCTGTAGTGTTCCATAGTTTTCCCAGTGTTCTGTATTGTTCCAAGTGTTCCATAGTGTTCCCCAGTGTTCTGTAATGTTACCCTGTGTTCCATAATGTTCCCAGTTTTCCGTAGTGTTCCCAGTGTTCCATAGTGTTCAGAGTGTTGTGTAGTGTTCCCCAGTGTTCTGTAGTGTTCCCAGTGTTCCGTGGTGTTGTCAGTGTTGCGTAGTGTTCCCCTGTGTTCCATAATGTTCCCCACTGTTCAGTAGTGTTCTCAGTGTTTTATAGTGTTTCCAGTGTTCCGTAGTGTTCCCCAGTGTTCCATAATGTTCCCAGTGTTCCATAGTGTTCCCAGGTTTCCATAATGTTCCCAGTGTTCCATAGTGTTCCCAGGTTTCCATAATGTTCCCAGTGTTCCGTAGTTTTGCAAGGTTTCCATAATGTTCCCAGTGTTCCGTAGTGTTCCCAGGTGTCCATAATGTTCCCCAGTGTTCCGTAGTGTTCCCAGTGTTCCATAATGTTCCTCAGTGTTCCATAATGTTCCTCAGTGTTCCGTAGTGTTTTCCATTGTTCAGTAGTGTTCCCAGTGTTCCGTAGTGTTCCCAGTGTTTCGTAGTGTTCCCAGCGTTCCATAATGTTCCCAGTGTTCCATGGTGTTCCTAGTGTTCTGTAGTGTTCCCAGTGTTTCATAGTGGTCCTAGAGTTCCGTGGTGTTCCGCAGTGTTCTGTGGTGTTCCTAGCGTTCTGTAGTGTCCCCAGTGTTCCGTAGTGTCCCCAGTGTTCCGTAGTGTCCCCAGTGTTCCGTAGTGTCCCCAGTGTTCCGTAGTGTCCCCAGTGTTCCGTAGGGTTGTGATCCACCCACTTCCCCTTACACTAATTGCCTTTTTATTGGGGCTGCCTGTTCCTTGTATCACCCATTCACCCGCTCAAGCGCTATTAGTACACAACATTAGACCACTTCTACCAAATCAAATGATACCTGACCCTTGGGTCCTGAATCACAGACGGGACAGATCACAGACTAGACTGCTGGGGAAGAAAAAACAATAACGACTTTGTTTTGAAGTGTCCATCCATCCCACCAGAGAAGCGGATCATTTGAAGAAAACCATATGCACCGGCATCTGCTTTCTCGTGACTTCTAGCAAACTGAACGGCAGAGTATCTACAGAGTCTAGAGAAGCGTTGTGCGTCGAGCCACTGTTTTTAAATGGAATAGCCATCTGTCCCTCTTTTCTTCGCTGCGAGAGCTTTTCTTGGCACGGAGGAACAAGCCACTCTTCTACGACTTTCTGAAATAAAGGAGTCTCCACAGACAAGTTGTGTCAACTGCTCATCCTACTGTAATCCCAAAAGTAGAGGGACAGAAGAAAACAGTCATCATTGGAAGTCCAACATGTGTGACATTGTGAAGTGGACAAAATACAAATCTTAGTGTGAAAATGGTACAGATGTGGTGCTTATGACACTGCCAGCACATGAAATCAACTGAATATTATCCGACACCCATGGCTTATGCACTGTTCTGTTCGCACCAGAAAGTTGGTCTGACCATTAGACCTATTCATGTTAAAAATACGAGGAAAATTGTGGCATATAGTTGAGGCATTAGTACGTGGTGGTATGTTACCTGGGCAGGGAGCCTAGCAGTTAAGACCATTGGGCCATTAACAATAACAATGATAATTATAGTAATTTGGTGGGTGCTTATTTTTGTCCTATTTGACACATGTACAAGTGTTCATTAATATGCATGTGTGAAAGATTGCTGGGTCAAATCCCTGACTAAGTGAAACATCTGTCGATGTGCCCTTGAGCAAGGCACTTCACCTTTAATTGCTCCTGTCACTCTGGATAAGAGCGTCTGCTAAATGACTGAAATGTAAATGTAAGTAATACCCTCCTATAATTCATCCTAACATGTCATCACCCACTCTACTCCACCCAGATTGTCCCTAAATGCCACAAAAGGAAATGGAGTTAAACACTGGAGAGGAAATGAGAGGAAAAGTTCAATCAAAGCCTTAGTCTCTGTCTCTTTTCAGGGTTATAATGGCTAGTGGCTAATGAGGGCTACTGCTATAGCTTGGACTGAATGGGAGAGGAGGGACTCTTGAGAGCCTGCTTCACTCTGTCTATTTAACTGTCTGTGTTCAAGCTAGATAGTACACGCTGTCCGTGAAATGAAATGCATATAGTGAGTTAATGTGTAATTCAGTATACTGGAAATGGTGGCTGGTGGAGTTGATAATGAGTCCACGTTGTAATCACTCGATTAGATAGTAAAGATGTCCCATTCCACTGACCTCCCTTTAGTTGAATTATTATAACAAATGTCTTTAAAGATTTACTATTAGACTCAACTTGGTCTATTTTTTGTTAAATTGCATAGTCCTGAAAGTTAAAAAAAACCCTGCTTTTCCAAGCTTTGTTGGCATTGATAACTCTGCTAATGACACTATGAATACAGGAATGTTCCACTCACCTTCAGGGCAGAGAGGAAGTGACCAATACAAGCTTTTACTAATTGATGAAAATAACACCCTGAGCACCCTGTCACGGCCCAGTAAAGGAGTGAGGTGTTGTGAGAGTCGGGGCTGACAGGGGGCTCCTGCAGGTGCCTATTGTGTGTACTCACCATGAGAGGTTTAGTTTAGGAGTTGGAGGGTAGGCGACTCTCCATAAGGGGTTAAGGAGTAGGAGGGGAGGCGGCTGGTTTGAACACGACCACTAGAAAAGGACCAGGGTTGGATTAGCTTGTTCCCATCGGTATGGGGCTATTCGTTCGGTAACGTCATTAGATGGCATTAAAGCGTTTCGCTTTTTCTTCCTTTATTCCCTCCAAACTCCCACAATGCCCTTGGGGATTAGTTGACTAGCAGCTTTAATTGACAGACTGCAGTCTCTCTATATTGATTGGACCGCAAAATGATGTTATCCTTAGCTGCCGTCGCTTTGATGGACTAGGAACTCGGAACAAGAGAGGACAAAATGATTAGTTACACCTTATAAAAAAATATTTAAAACTTTTTCTACTAACTTTTAAATGTAAAAACGAACTATGTATTTACATGTACTGTAAACTGAAATGTTGAACATATAAATAACTTTTTCCAATGCTACAATAATGTCCAATACGGCCCTTTGCTTGATTTAATATTCCCAGGGACTTCTGGCTAAAACCGACACTTTTACTGAAACGTTGATTAACGTGCACTGTCCACATTCAACAAGAACCCGAACAAAGAGCAGGCCAAACTATCCCTCAGAGCACTGCCTGGACTGCGCCAAAATGCAAATTCCTTCCGTTTGAGTTATGTTATAATTGTATTTTTTTTCTCGCTTTTGCAAACCCACAGTTAACATACATATCCAAGACCTAGCCTAGCAGGCATTTAGACAGAGAAAAATAGATTGTGGCTGACTTTGGACAACACTGTCAAGCATATGTTCTATTGATGGAGAAATACCTCAGTTAATTTGTTGTTTTTAATGCTACTATGGTGTGTTTCGTGTGTATGCTTTGAAAGTAAAGGTGTATATCTACATGTTACCTCTTGGTGGGTTGGGGAGAAAAGATAAGCCATTCTAGTTCATTTTGTCTTTTGTTTCTGTAGGTCTTTAGTGACATGGATAGAAGTACAGTCTGCTGTCATTCTGATCTAAGAATATTTCTCCTGCTTATTATGAAAAATACATCTGTTTAACTTTGGTGTAAACTAAAGGCGTGTTTTTAATTATTTTTGTTGTATTAATGCTGTTTAATCTCTCCTCAGACTAATATTATTCTGTTTGTCCTGTGGGTACCTCTGCCACTGTTCCACCCCTTGTGTATTGCGCTGTCATGGTGTATTTGTCCTTGTAAACATAAAAATGTACTCCAACTCTCTTTGATGTAATATGTTGTCTCCTACATGTTATATTATTAAGTAGGAAAGAACAGAGTGGAGGGGACCTTGGCCACATCCCTCACAACAGTAATGACACTGGAACGGGTCACTCAGCAGTATACCTTTTTAAAGCCTTGTTTCTACCTGCTGCTAACATGCATCCTTTGTCCTGATCTTGTCCACATTCTGATTGCACCCACATTTTCTCAACTCTATCTACACATGGTATTAAAATGTGTCTCATATTCATCCACTTTGTTCACATCGTGACCATATTTCCTGCAAATTATTTGATAACTATTCATTACAAATAATAATAATAATATATTATATATACACTTTTATTTTTATTTTTTACATTTTATATATATTGATGCCAGAAGTCAATGGTGGCACCTGTCAATAATTTTAGAAGGTGGGATAATTAGGATTTCAATGGTTTCTCTGTCCAGATCTGTCTACAGTTGTAAGATATCCAGACACAATACGTGCCGGACTACCTCCAGATCAGGACAAAGATCAGGACAAGATCAGGACAAAGGATGCATGTTAGAACCAAATATAAATGGGGCTTAAAAAGTAATTGATCCTGAATCCCCTAGGAAACACATTTCCACCTCCAACCTGTTCTCTCCACCCTCCACCCTGTTCTCTCCACCCTCCACCCTGTTCTCTCCACCCTCCACCCTGTTCTCTCCACCCTCCACCCTGTTCTCTCCACCCTCCACCCTCCACCCTCCACCCTGTTCTCTCCACCCTCCAACCTGTTCTCTCCACCCTCCACCCTGTTCTCTCCACCCTCCACCCTGTTCCCTCCACCCTCCACCCTCCACCCTGTTCTCTCCACCCTCCACCCTGTTCTCTCCACCCTCCACCCTGTTCTCTCCACCCTCCACCCTCCACCCTCCACCCTGTTCTCTCCACCCTCCACGCTGTTCTCTCCACCCTCCACTCTGTTCTCTCCACCCTCCACCCTGTTCTCTCCAGCCTCCAACCTGTTCTCTCCACCCTCCACCCTCCACCCTGTTCTCTCCACCCTCCACCCTGTTCTCTCCACCCTCCACCCTGTTCTCTCCAGCCTCCAACCTGTTCTCTCCACCCTCCACCCTCCACCCTGTTCTCTCCACCCTCCACCCTGTTCTCTCCACCCTCCACCCTGTTCTCTCCACCCTCCACCCTGTTCTCTCCACTCTCCACCCTCCACCCTGTTCTCTCCACCCTCCACCCTGTTCTCTCCACCTTCCACCCTGTTCTCTCCACCCTCCACCCTGTTCTCTCCACCCTCCACCCTGTTCTCTCCAGCCTCCAACCTGTTCTCTCCACCCTCCACCCTCCACCCTGTTCTCTCCACCCTCCAACCTGTTCTCTCCACCCTCCACCCTGTTCTCTCCACCCTCCAACCTGTTCTCTCCACCCTCCACCCTGTTCTCTCCACCCTCCAACCTGTTCTCTCCACCCTCCAACCTGTTCTCTCCACCCTCCAACCTGTTCTCTCCACCCTCCACCCTGTTCTCTCCACCCTCCACCCTGTTCTCTCCACCCTCCACCCTGTTCTCTCCAACCTCCACCCTCCAACCTGTTCTCTCCACCCTCCACCCTGTTCTCTCCACCCTCCACCCTGTTCTCTCCACCCTCCACCCTGTTCTCTCCAACCTCCAACCTGTTCTCTCCACCCTCCACCCTGTTCTCTCCACCCTCCAACCTGTTCTCTCCACCCTCCACCCTGTACTCGCCACCCTCCAACCTGTTCTCTCCACCCTTCAACCTGTTCTCTCCACCCTCCAACCTGTTCTCTCCACCCTCCAACCTGTTCTCTCCACCCTCCACCCTGTTCTCTCCACCCTCCACCCTCCACCCTGTTCTCTCCACCCTCCAACCTGTTCTCTCCACCCTCCACCCTCCACCCTCCAACCTGTTCTCTCCACCCTGTTCTCTCCACCCTCCACCCTGTTCTCTCCACCCTCCACCTTCCAACCTGTTCTCTCCACCCTCCAACCTGTTCTCTCCACCCTCCACCCTGTTCTCTCCACCCTCCACCCTGTTCTCTCCACCCTCCACCCTGTTCTCTCCACCCTCCAACCTGTTCTCTCCACCCTCCACCCTGTTCTCTCCATCATCCACCCTGTTCTCTCCACCCTCCACCCTGTTCTCTCCACCCTCCACCCTGTTCTCTACACCCTCCAACCTGTTCTCTCCACCCTCCAACCTGTTCTCTCCACCCTCCACCCTGTTCTCTCCACCCTCCAACCTGTTCTCTCCACCCTCCAACCTGTTCTCTCCACCCTCCACCCTGTTCTCTCCACCCTGTTCTCTCCACCCTCCACCCTGTTCTCTTCACCCTCCACCCTGTTCTCTCCACCCTCCAACCTGTTCTCTCCACCCTCCACCCTGTTCTCTCCACCCTCCACCCTGTTCTCTCCACCCTCCACCCTGTTCTCTCCACCCTCCACCCTGTTCTCTCCACCCTCCACCCTGTTCTCTCCACCCTCCACCCTGTTCTCTCCACCCTCCACCCTCCAACCTGTTCTCTCCACCCTCCAACCTGTTCTCTCCACCCTCCACCCTGTTCTCTCCACCCTCCACCCTGTTCTCTCCATCCTCCACCCTGTTCTCGCCACCCTGTTCTCTCCACCCTCCACCCTGTTCTCTCCACCCTCCACCCTGTTCTCTCCATCCTCCACCCTGTTCTCTCCACCCTGTTCTCTCCACCCTCCACCCTGTTCTCTCCACTCTCCACCCTGTTCTCTCCACCCTCCACCCTGTTCTCTCCACCCTCCACCCTGTTCTCTCCACCCTCCACCCTGTTCTCTCCACCCTCCACCCTCCACCCTGTTCTCTCCACCCTCCACCCTATTCTCTCCACCCTCCACCCTCCACCCTGTTCTCTCCACCCTCCACCCTGTTCTCTCCACCCTCCACCCTGTTCTCTCCACCCTCCCCCCTGTTCTCTCCACCCTCCACCCTGTTCTCTCCACCCTGTTCTCTCCACCCTCCACCCTGTTCTCTCCACCATCCACCCTCCACCCTGTTCTCTCCACCCTCCAACCTGTTCTCTCCACCCTCCAACCTGTTCTCTCCACCCTCCACCCTGTTCTCTCCACCCTCCACCCTGTTCTCTTCACCCTCCACCCTGTTCTCTCCACCCTCCAACCTGTTCTCTCCACCCTCCACCCTGTTCTCTCCACCCTCCACCCTGTTCTCTCCACCCTCCACCCTGTTCTCTCCACCCTCCACCCTGTTCTCTCCACCCTCCACCCTCCAACCTGTTCTCTCCACCCTCCAACCTGTTCTCTCCACCCTCCACCCTGTTCTCCCCACCCTCCACCCTGTTCTCTCCACCCTCCAACCTGTTCTCTCCACCCTCCACCCTGTTCTCTCCATCATCCACCCTGTTCTCTCCACCCTCCACCCTGTTCTCTCCCCCCTGTTCTCTCCACCCTCCACCCTGTTCTCTCCATCCTCCACCCTGTTCTCTCCATCCTCCACCCTGTTCTCTCCCCCCTGTTCTCTCCACCCTCCACCCTGTTCTCTCCACTCTCCACCCTGTTCTCTCCACCCTCCACCCTGTTCTCTCCACCCTCCACCCTGTTCTCTCCACCCTCCACCCTGTTCTCTCCACTCTCCACCCTGTTCTCTCCACCCTCCACCCTGTTCTCTCCACTCTCCACCCTGTTCTCTCCACCCTCCACCCTGTTCTCTCCACCCTCCACCCTGTTCTCTCCACCCTCCACCCTGTTCTCTCCACCCTCCACCCTCCACCCTGTTCTCTCCACCCTCCACCCTGTTCTCTCCACCCTCCACCATGTTCTCTCCACCATCCACAGGCCAGACCCAGGCCAGACCAGGGCCAGACACAGGTGTGCTCGGTTGTCAAGGCGCTGGTGGCCAAAATAAATAGTGTACCCAATTAAGATTCCAACTGGTTGTTCTCGTCTCTACTCTGAAGACTCAGCCACTTGACATGTGAGGTTTGACTCTGCTGTGAAAACTCAGCCATGTGAGGTTTGACTCTGCTGTGAAAACTCAGCCACTTAACATGTGAGGTTTGACTCTGCTGTGAAAACTCAGCCACTTGACATGTCAGGTTTGACTCTGCTGTGAAGACTCAGCCACTTAACATGTGAGGTTTGACTCTGCTGTGAAAACTCAGCCACTTGACATGTGAGGTTTGACTCTGCTGTGAAAACTCAGCCACTTGACATGTGAGGTTTGACTCTGCTGTGAAAACTCAGCCACTTGACATGTGAGGTTTGACTCTGCTGTGAAAACTCAGCCACTTGACATGTCAGGTTTGACTGTGCTGTGAAAACTCAGCCACTTGACATGTGAGGGTTGACTCTGCTGTGAAAACTCAGCCACTTGACATGTGAGGGTTGACTGCTGTGAAAACTCAGCCACTTGACATGTGAGGGTTGACTGCTGAGAAAACTCAGCCACTTAACATGTGAGGTTTGACTCTGCTGTGAAGACTCAGCCACTTGACATGTGAGGTTTCTGGGCACTTGTTACATTTTAGGCCATCATATGAATTACACCGGTTGGTCCACTCAAGAATTAGACATAAGCTCTAAAGACGCAGGCAATATTTGACATGTTCATTTAATATAATGTGTTCTGGCAAATTGCTTAGAGTGGAAGTTGACACCTACAATTATCACAGGCATATCAACTGCAAATGAATACAAGTGCCACAGCACTAGGCAGATACTGAGACAAGTTGAGGTGTTTCCATATGCTGTCGCTGACTGGCTTCAGATGTCCTTGCCAACATTACAACCGTACCTATTAAAAACATGTTTATGTAATAAGCACTAACAAATTAGATGATTTAGCAAAAGTGAATGGGAATGAATCCTCGTGTATTTATCATTTAATTTGAAATCAACAAAAGTGTCCCTAAACTGCAACCCTAGTGTCACTAAATGTAAACTAAGCAGTACAGGGACAGGTGTTTTGGGATATGGCTAAAAGAACTCGTCTCTCTCTGTAGATAATTGTAGTGTGGCTAATGACTGATGCCAAGCTGCTGTGCAGATGGTGATGTGGTGGTCGCAGGACAGACAGTTGCTGCTTGGCTCTCGTTGAAAATACAGTGCAT